>NC_141042.1:222500-300000 GCF_052040795.2 Danio rerio
CGTTGGGGTTTTCCCGCCTCAGGCGTTTTTCCCGCCGATGCCCTTCACGGTTGTCTGCACCGGTGCTCGCAGAAGCATATGCTCATTGTACAGACAGTAACAGTTATGAACTGCCGTCCTGCACTCGTGATGGTTTTGAGGGCAGTCGATATGTTCCGCTGTGATGGAAAGTCTGGGTCGATCGGCGGGTCGAAGCGGGAGTGTGTGGCCGCGGGAACAGCACCGGGAGCGGCCGGAGATCTCGCAGTCTGAGAGTTTCTGATCTCCGCACTGAAGCCCAGCATGAGCGTGCCGGTGCCGGCGGGTCTCCCGGAGCTGCTGCGGGGTTTCACGCTGGAGGTGCTGCGGCGGCAGCCCGCGGACCTGTTGGAGTTCAGCGTGCGGTATTTCACCGGCCTGCGGGACACCCGGAGCTCCACCCGGTCCGCTAGCAGCCGCTCTCCGGTGACCCGCGGGGAGGCCTTCGACCGGGACTCCGCACACACCGACTCCAGCGTCGAGGAGGAGGAGAAACCGGAGGAAGAAGAGGAGGAGGAGAAACCGGAGGAGGAGGATGAAGAGGAGGACGACTTCCCTGATGATTTCACTTTTAAAGGTGGCCCGAACTTTGCTTCATCTGAGTGTGAACGCGTTTATTATTGATCACACAACCACATCTACATGATTATTACTACAGTATGGCATTTAATGTCTTTATTCGCGTTCATAACGAGGCATTAAAGCGCTGATTCACACTTAAATTCACTTTTAATCAGATTCTTCAGTTTCTCTGTTCACTAAAGAGGCTGAGGGGCACAGGGCAGACTCTGAGCTGTGTTCTGGCAACTTTGGCAAATGATGCTACACATGTGGAAGCAGGTGAGACACTGGGTCAATATAGGGCAATGAATGAGGTACAGATACAGTAATATAGCCTTAAAGCTTAATGCATTTCTCTGAATGATTCTCTTTTCTTCCTGTTATTTTCTCCTGAATGCAGTGATGTTACGTTATTGTGTTCAGTTTAAAAATCAAGTCAGTATACATATATACAATATTATTGCCCACTCTAGTGAAGCAGCATCAAACTGCCCAGCAACATCGCTTGAGAAGTGGCCCTGTGCATCCTCAGCCTCGGCACTGGGCTGTTGGTGAGCGGTGTGTTCTGTTCTCAGTGTGTTATTATTCCACATAACTGAAGCTTTTGTCTATTTTTAATGTTTTATTCTTACTCAAAACTCTTTACTTCTGTATATTTTAGTTTGAAGCGCTTTAAGAACTAATATTTAAAGGCGCTATATAAAAATGAAGTATTATTATGGTTAATGAGATATTTTGAAGAATGCTGAAAACCATAGAGCAGACGGCAGGACAGGTACTGGGGAAGTGGATGGGCACAGGTGAGGGCAGAACAGCTGTGAAGTTCGGCTCATTTCATACAGACCCAATTTTAAAAGGGAATGTTTAATATAGGGCGTCACGGTGGCACAGTGGGTAGCACAATCACATCACAGCAAGAAGGTTGCTGGTTTGAGTCCCGGCTGGGTCAGCTGGTGTTTCTGTGTGGAGTTTGCATGTTCTCCTCATGCTGGCGTGGGTTTCCTCCGGGTGCTCCGGTTTCCCCCACAGTCCAAACACATGTGCTATAGGGGAACTGATGAACTACACTGACCGTAGTGTATTGACTGCGTGTGTGTGAATGAGTGTGTATGGGTGTTTCCCAGTGATGGGTTGCAGCTGGAAGGGTATCCGCTGCATAAAACATATGCTGTAATAGTTGGCGGTTCATTCTGCTGTGGTGAACCCTGATTAATAAAGGGACTAAGCCGAAAATAAAATAAATGAATGTTTAATTCAACATCTAGAAAGTAGAGTACCACCTCATGTCAAAGGTCATCCCGCTCATTATGCTGAGTCAGAGGGGCTAAAAGTAACGGTGTATGCTGGAGTTACCGGCTTACTCTCCTGTATATGAAAGATTCCTGATTATGGTCTCGTTAACTACAAACACATTTTGCCATTAATCTGTGCATAAAATATTAAATGATCCATCAGAGGATTCTAAAGTAACCCAACACTACAAAACCCAATTATTTATTTTCTGTTTATTATTCATTTATATCAGGGTTTCTGCAGGGTCTTAAAATCTGACATTTCAAAAGCCTAATTTAGGGCCTTAAGAAGTCTTAAATCCATTGAAATATTGTGCTGTAGGTCTTGATCTGTTTACACTGGTCTTGATTTTCTTATGTCCATGTAAAGCTTTACTCTATACAAAAACTAACAAAATATTTCAATAAAAGTTTTAAGAAATGTTATTTATTAACTCTATTTTTAAATAATATGGTTTATTTATCTTCCTTACAATAGCATATGTTTGAAATGTTTTATTAAGGTTTTAAATTGGTCATTAAAAAAGTCTTTAAGTCTGAAATTTCATTTATTATAGTCTTAAAATGTTCTTAATGTGTTAAATCTGACTTGATGAAGCCTGTAGAAGCCCTGTACTATTGTCAGTTTGCATTAATGTGAACAGAATCTCTATTTAAACACTGTGAGCTGGATCAGCAGTGGGATAAAGGTGACAGATGTTTACCTCCTCACAGGAGCTCTTCCCAGTTCCACCGTCTACTCTCACACATGTGCTGGTATAGTCTGGAACACGTGTTGTTGGAGATTTGGGAACGCTGCTTTATTATCTTCACACCCGCTCGCCTCTGAACAGTTATTTTACACATCTTAAAGTCTTCCAGAGACTCGTATTTATTCTGTTCCAATATGGACAACCATGAAGATCAATAGGGAAAACCAATATTTTCCACGTGTGTGTGTGTGTGTGTGTGTGTGTGTGTGTGTGTGTGTGTGTGCGTGTGCGTGCGCGCAGTATTGATGTATTTGTCGGTGTCTTTGTGACTTTCAGACTTTGAAACTTCAGTCTCTAAATGTTCATGTGCAGAAATATTCAACCCCTAAATGTTGAATCCACTTCTGTTTAATTCCTCCTGTGAGCGGCCGCAGCTGTGTCAGTATTGTAGGCTTTAGACTCTCGCTCAGCTTGCTCTCATCACTGCCATGATTTTTAGACATTATAGTGGTTGCTGCTAGAAGGGATACAGCTGCAGCCAGACGTTACCGAGAGTTATTTATATCATTTATTAAATTACCCATTAATTAATGTCTACCCTAACCCTCACTGTAATGTATAAACAGTCATGAGAGAGTCACTGACCTGCTGCTGTAGTGGTGTGTGTCTCTGCATCTTCTAAACACAGCTTATTCTGCTGCTGACTGAAACTTGTATTCTCATATAACACATGCGCTACAGGGGAATCGGGTAAGCTGAAATTGACCATAGTGTATGTGTGTGAATGAGTGTATGGGTGTTTCCCACAGATGGGTTGCAGCTGGAAGAGCATCCTCTGTGTAAAACACATGCTGGATAAGTTGGCGGTTCATTCCACTGTGGCGACCCCAGATTAATAAAGAGACTAAGCCGAAAAGAAAATGACAGAATGAGCGAGTTTGAGTGTTTATCTCTCCTCGTCATTTCTCCCACACACATTCAGAAAGCATTCACAGAGATGAGTTTACTGTAAACAACTTCATCTGTTTACTCTGCGGGCAAAGCTCTCACACACACTATACTCCACATATCTGCAAATATGCTGTCATGGCTTAGCAATCAATAAATGTGATTATAATGGAGGTCAACGGGGCGAAAACAGCACCAACAGAACCAAAGAGGAGTCAGTCTGAACAGAGTATTGAGTTTTTAAACATTTTCAAAGCATTTTCCCTAAATATGTGTCAAAGTATGAATTATCAACAAAAACATCACATTTACTGAAACACAGAGAAAGATGAGGCCAAATTACGACTCAAATTCAGCCCAGAGTGGATAAAAACGACCCAACAGCACGCACAGGGTTAATATACACTCAGCGGCCACTTTATTAGGTACACCTGTCCAGCTGCTCGTTAACACAAATCTCTTATCAGCCAATCACAGGGCAGCAGCTCACTGCATTTCTGCATGTAGACATGGTCAAGAGGATCTGCAGCAGGTCAGAGCGAGCATCAGAATGGGGAAGAAAGGGGATTTAAGAGACTTTGATCGTGGCATGGTTGTTGCTGCCAGACGGGCTGCTCTGAGTATTTCAGAAACTGCTGATCTACTGGGATTTTCACGCACAACCATCTCTAGGCTTTACAGAGAATGCTCCGACAAAGAGGAAATATCCAGTGAGCGGCAGTTCTGTGGGCGCAAATGCCTTGTTGATGAGGTCAGAGGAGAATGGCCAGACTGGTTCCAGCTGATAGAAAGGCAACAGTAACTCAAATAAGCACTCGCTACAACCGAGCTCTGCAGAAGAGCATCTCTGAACACACAACACGGCCAACCTTGAGGCGGATGGGCTACAGCAGCAGAAGAGCACACCGGGTGCCGCTCCTGTCAGCTAAGAACAGGAAACTGAGGCTACAATTCACACAGACTCACCAAAACTGGACAATAGAAGATTGGAGAAACGTTGCTGCTCTGATGAGTCTCCATTTCTGCTGACACATTCAGATGCTCGGCTCAGACAACATGAAAGCATGGATCATCCTGCCTTGTATCAGCGGTTCAGGCTGCTGGTGGTGGTGTAATGGTGTGGGGGAGATTTTCTTTGGGTCCATTAGTACCAATTGAGCATCAACGCCACAGCCTACCTGAGTATTGCTGCTGACCATGTCCATCCCTTTATGAGCACAGTGTCTCCATCTTCTGATGGCTACTTCCAGCAGGATAACGCAGCATGTCATAAAGCTCAATCATCTCAGACTGGTGTCTTGAACATGACGATGAGTTCACTGTACTCAAATGGCCTCCACAGTCACCAGAGCTCAATAGATCAGCTTTAGATCAGAATCCAATAGAGCAGCTTTGGGATGTGGTGGAACGGGAGATTGGCATCATGGATGTGCAGCCGACAAATCTGCAGCAACTGTGTGATGCTATCATGACAATATGGAGCAAAATCTCTGAGGAATATTTCCAGCAGCTTGATGAATCTACAACACCCAGGATTCAGGCAGTTCTGAAGGTGAAAGAGGTCCGACCAGTACTAGAGGTGTACCTAATAAAGTGTTTAATTGACACGAAGAGTATTTCCTATAGCATAATGAAGTATTATCGACACTAAACAGCTGAAAGTTTGAGGTGGGTAATTAAAGAGGAAACGAGCTCTTTCGTGTAGTCTAGCTCTCCTGCCTGTTCATCTGCTACTCATGAATCAGCTCAATACACTGACGTATCATGACTCAGCTCTCTGCAGTACTGCACTCTGATTGGTCGGTCTGCACAGGTAAGTTACTCTCTGATGACAGCTGATTAATGTGTACGCATGTTCATCTTCTGACCGCATAATTAAATAGGCGAGTGAGTGAGTTGTAGTTCCTCTGTCGGTAAGCTTTGTGTAGTTCAAGAGCTAGTAAATGATAGCGTCAGTGTAATAATCAGTATAATGCAGATCCAGCCGGCGGTTATTCAGTCTTCTACAACTGCACTGCTTTATTCTGGATGAACCCAACAACATACTCTGGCAATACTGTACACAATGTCAAGCCTACACTAGACTAGCAAGGCAGAGACAGATCTGATGTTCAAGCCGAAGTGTTCCTCTCTAACATGTGGTTTAGCTAATGTTTTAAGAAGGAAAATGAACCGTGAAGAAAACAGAGCTTCAGTTGTGCTGTTAGCGGTGGAAAACTCTACTGTTATGCCTGATTCCCTCCTTTATAAACCGTGTGTGTGTGTGTGTGTGTGTGTGTGTGTCTGCAGCTCCTCCTCCCAGTAAGTGCAACAGGCGGGTGTCAGGTAAACACAGCTCTACACCAGTAACAGCTTCATCTGCCTAATCCAGTGCTTCAGCTTGAAGGTGAGATGTTTCTCGTGTGTATGTGTGTGTGTGTGTGTGCTCCTCCAGTGTGTGCGGAGCCCTATAACCCTGATGAGGATGAGGATGATGGTGATGAAGGCTCGCAGCTGACCGTGCTGCACCAGAAGACGGATGAGCAGCGGCAGCGGCTGCAGGACGCCTGCAAACACATCCTGCTGTTCAAGACCCTGGAGGAGGTCAGCGTGCACGCACGCACGCGCACACACACACGCACACACACACACACACACACACACACACACACACACACACACACACACACACACACACACGCTGATCACACACCTGTCTAACACACACACTGACCACAGGCCTGTCTGACATCTGTGTGTGTGTGTGTGTGTGTGTGTGCATTCAGGATCAGCTGGCGGAGGTGTTAGACAGCATGTTTGAGGTGTTGGTCAAACCTGGCGAGTGCATCATCAATCAGGGTGACGACGGGGATAATTTCTACGTCATCGAGAGGTGAGGCCATGTCCTGTTTCCATTAGTCCTTCTCTGGCCGTACTCGCACTATGTACAGTTGCCTCACACCGGGCCAAAGCACGCTTGCCCCCCCTCCCGTCTCCCCCGACGGCCCGCGCTCACACCACAATCAGGCCTGGACACGCTTCCGTCATCGCCGCTGCGCTGTTCAGTGAAGCGCTGTCGCTCAGCACAGTGGAGATTGCTCTAGTGATATCGTGTCAGTGGTTTGATATGCAGTGACACGCAGTCAAATATCTCGCCAAACAGTCCTTAGGGATGCGGGGACACACAGTCAGATATTTCACCGGACAGATCCGCCACTTTTGGTGCTCATAAACAGTCATAAAGCTCTCGTGCTGCAGGAATGAGGAGATCTGCTGAGGGTGCAGCTGTGGTGCAGTGAGGAGTTTGCGTCTTTAATAATCTACGGCAGTTTGTGTTCAGTGAACAGTAAGAATGATTAATAAATCCAGATGAAACAGCCCCTTAAAGTCACGTCTCGCTTTCAGTTTCGGGCTTTGGCGCGTTTTGTGCTTACACTACAAGCATACCACACCAAAGCCCAAGTGAACCGCCAAGAGAACCATGCCTCAGCGCACTCACACTTCTCAAATGATCCGGGAAACGGGCCTGAGCACGGTTTAGATAGCATGGTGTGAGTAGGCCCTCTGAGGACATGCATTTCAGCTTCACACACACACACTGCGCCCCACCTCACACACTTACACTCCACTCTAAAAGCGTCAAACTCAACACACTGCAGTTCGGGACACTTTTATTTACTAACACTAGGACGGGAAGCTGGTGAATTGGGACGCAGCATCAATGTTTTTAGCCACACCCCCTCTTATTCTTAGCCACGCCCCTCTTTCCATGATTTTGCTATTTGCTCAATATCAGTATCCGCACACTGAGGTAATTCAGTCGTTCTGTAGGGCACAAGAATCCTTAACACTTGGAGGTGAAATCCAGTTTACTTGATTTAACGGTGCAGCACATGAGTTTGACACCCAGTGGTTGAGCTAGGTATTGCATTGCTCGTCCAAAACACACGCAAGCGCAGGTTGCCAGATTGAGGACCAACAGGAGTGACCCTGACTATCGAGCCTAAAGGCTGACTGAAGTCCTGCTCGATCTAAAAGCAGCGGCAGAAGGAAGATGGAGTTTTGTCCTGACCTGCAGCTGAAATGAATATATTAGAAACGGCTTCAATTCCTCACAGCTGAACAGCAGAGCGCTGACAGAAGCGGTTCACTCACCCATATCACTGCTGATTGTGGAGATCTGCATATGTTAGAGTTGTTGAAAAACACATAACTGAGTAGAATCAACTCGATATTTGATAAAGATGCGCATGAACTATGATGGAAACACTTTCACTGAACACGTTCCAGTGTGCGCATTACAGAAGGTGATGTGGTCAGCAGGCCCGGATTGGCTAATCAGCAGGACCGGGAGAATTCCCGGTGGGCCGGTCCGTTTTTTGGCCGCGAGGGCCGGTGTCCCTAGCTCCAGAATCTGTTGCTCTCAGCAGTCACACTTTTTAAATGAATTTATTTACTAACTTGACCACAGCCTTTTTATTCATTATTTTACCGCAGCTCTGCTCTTTTGACCTATTTTAATGATGATAAAACTCAGTTGTGTCATCTTGCATAGTACATTTGTAGTGGTCAAGCGGTTAGCACGGTAAGTTAAGATGCCGTGGACCCGGGTTCGATCCTCGTAAGAGTAATTTAGTGTTTCATTTTTATTGATAAGACATATAATACAGTCAGGGTTGTTGAACATTTGAAGTTCTAAAGCAGCTGTTTTCTCAAAAAAAAAAACAAAAACAAAAAAAGACTGATTAGAAACTGATTTGGAAATATTTATTTATTTACTTATTTTAATATAGTCAGTCGTGAACTGAGGTGGGCCGGTGTGAGGCTTGAAACTCCAGAGCTGAAAAGGAGTCCCACTCCGGCCCTGGTGGTCAGCGGCAGTGGTGTAGTGGTTAGTGTTCTGACACATGCACTCCCCAGCTCACGGCGGCGACCCAAGTTCAATTCCGCCTCGCCGTCCAATGCTGATCCTCCTGCTCTCTGCTCTCTGTCATTTCTCTCGACTGTTCTATCCAATAAAGGTGAAACTAAAAAAGCATTATATAAAATGATGTGACTCTGTTGAGAGATTGTTTTGGTCATTGCTAACATTTCAGTTTTAGTGTTATTATATTATTAATGACCTCCAGAACCTCCAGCTCACGCCTGCACTGCGTGTCAGCATTGTCGTCTGAGGCGTGACGTCTAAAGTCATTGATTAAATAAAGAAAAGACTCCGGCAGCTTCTCCTACTGCAGTATATTCAGCTTTTACTGTTGACATTTGGCTCCAGTTCATCAGGAAGTGGCCGTTGTGTTGTCTTTGACTCGTTGGATGGAAACGCTGCTTTATACACACGCCGTTCAGCCACAGTCGAGTTTTGCACATGCATTTAATTCACATCTCTGGATGGAAACATGACTGCTGATTGTATATCAGCTACAGCTCATGTGCTTTACTCAGTGTTAAACGCTGCTAATGTGAGTCTGACGGGACGTTTATCAGCACACTACTGTCAGCAGCAGCTGTCAATACAACACAATAAAGCGTCCGACACTGAACTTCAGATCTGAGACCAACACACATCAGTGATTCAGCATCTACTCATGTTCACGAGCTGTAATGTGTGTTGATGAGAGTATGGAGCTCAGCGCTGTGCTGGAGTCAGTGAGTCCGCTATTCTGTGCTTCCTCTGCTGTAAACTGCTCATCACTGCGCATCTCCTCATGCAGTGTGTTGTCAGCACACGGGGTTACAGTGTGACCTGCTCTTCTCATGTTTACACTCCTAATATTGATATTATCTGCTCATTAATCACCTCATGTGGAACTCTGAATCTGCAGCTCATTACAGAGTCTGCTGCTGTCCACCAGAGGGCGCGTTTCAGTCACAGACGCACACTTAGATGAGTGCACACATGGGCGGGTTAAAGAGACCAAACACAGACAGCCGCTCCGGCACGTAACACACACACACACACACACACACATGTTCACAGCAGAATATCTGACTTGTGTCTCAGATAAACAGGAGTGTTCACTGCGCATGTTTCTGAATATCTGCACACACATGATGCTGCTTATACACTGCAGAAGAGTCGAACACACACACACACACACACACACACACACACACACACACTGCAGCTTTAGTTTATTCACAGTGTTGAGGTGTAATGTTTCTGTGTGTGTGTGTGTGTGTGTGTGTGTGTGTGTGTGTGTGTGTGTGTGTGTATGTGTGTGTGGCAGGGGTGTGTATGAGATCGTGATCCAGCAGGATGGGCTCCAGCACTCAGTCGGCCGCTATGATCATAAAGGCAGTTTTGGAGAGCTAGCGCTGATGTACAACACGCCGCGCGCCGCCACCATCAGGGCGCTCCAGGAGGGGGCACTGTGGGCACTGGTGAGGTCACTTCCTGTACAGCACCTCCAGCTTTCTGTGACAGTGTGTGTGTGACTGTGTGTGTGTGTGTGTGTTCAGGACAGAGCCACGTTCCACAGACTCATCGTGAAGAATAATGCTAAGAAGAGGAGGATGTACGAGAGCTTCATCGAGTGTGTGCCGCTGCTGAAGTCTCTGCAGGTGTGTGTGTGTGTGTGTGTGTGTGTGTGTTTTTCAGCTGTTCTCTGGTGTTCTCTCGAGCATAAGAAGATTGTGTGTGTGTGTGTGTGTGTGTGTGTGTGTGTGTTTCAGCTGTCGGAGCGTATGAAGATCGTGGATGTTCTGGGCATGAGGAGCTTCAGTGACGGCGAGCGCATCATTCAGCAGGTGACGTCAGCTGACCAGCTCTGCTTGTAGTTATTCTGAATGTCCTGCAGTCGATCATGTGTGTGCAGGAGAGCAGGACACACACCAGAGCTAGTTTCCCGTCTGTGGGTATGGTGATGAGAGCATGAAGAGGCTGCGCTTCTGCTGTGTGTTCAGTGCTGACGCGGCTCTGTGCTTCCCTCAGGGGGATTCTGCTGACTGCTTCTACATCGTGGAGTCTGGAGAGGTGCGGATCATGATCAGGAGTAAGGTGAGAGTGTCTGCTGCACGACACACGGTCTCTCACACGTCTGTGTGCATGCTCCAACATGATGTTCTCTACTGATGCAGTTCTGTGTGTGTGTGTAGACCCGTGCTTGTCAGCTCCTGCAGGAGGAGGTGGAGGTGGCTCGCTGCTCCAGAGGACAGTATTTTGGAGAGCTGGCGCTGGTCACCAAGAGGCCCAGAGCTGCATCTGTGTATGCTGTTGGAGACACCAGGTGTTTGGGTAAGAACAGATGATGATGTAATGCAAAAAATGTAATGTGTATTTATATAGCGCAGTTATTGTGTATGGCCGTACACCCAAAGCGCTTTACAATCATGAGGGGGGTCTCTCCACACCAGCACCAGTGTGCAGCTCCACTTGGATGATGCTCCGGCAGCCACAGGACAACAGCACCAGTGCTTCACCACACACCAGCTATTGGTGGAGTGAAGAGACAGTGATGGAGCCAATTCGGTGGAAGGGGATGATCGGGAGGCCATGATCGTAAGGGCCGATAGAGGGACTTTGGCCAGGACACTGGGGTTACACCACTGTTCTTTCACGAGAAGTGCCATGGGATTATTAATGACCACAGAGAGTCAGGACCTCGGTTTAACGTCTCATCCGAAAGACGGCGCCCACTGACAGTATAGTGTCCCCTTCACTTTTACTGGGGTATTAGGACTCACGCAGACCACAGGTTGAGCGCCCCCTGCTGGCCTCACTAACACCACTTCCAACAGCAACCTAGTGTTCCCTAGTGGTCTCCCATCCAGGTACTGACCAGGCTCAGCCCTGCTTAGCTTCAGTGAGTAACCGGTCTTGGGCTGCAGGGTGATGTGGCTGTGGCAATGATGACGAGCGATAACACGCATACCATGGAGAAAATACTGATGAAAAAAAACGCATCTGTCGTCAAAAAACGACTTTTCCATTGTCAAAAAACGACATTTCCATCTTAAAAAAACGACTTTCCATCATCAAAAAAACGACTTTTCTATCGTCAAAGAAACGACTTTTCCATCGTCAAAAAAAAACACTTTTCCATCATCAAAAAAAGCGTCATCAAAAAAAAACTTATCAATCTTCAAAAAAACACTTTTCCATTGTCCAAAAAAACGACTTTTCCATCGTAAAAAAACAACTTTTCCATCATTAAAAAAAACTACTCTTCCATCGTCAAAGAAACAACTTTTCCATCATCAAAAAACAACTTTTCCATCGTCAAAAAACGACTTTTCCATCATAAAAAACGACTTTTCCATCGTCAAAAAAACGACTTTTCCATCATCAAAAAACGACTTTTCCATCGTCAAAGAAACAATTTTTTCATCGTCAAAAAAACACTTTTCCATCGTAAAAAAAAACACTTTTCCATCCTCCAAAAAAACGACTTTTCCATCGTCAAAAAAAAACACTTTTCCATCTTCAAAAAAACGACTTTTCCATCGTCAAAAAAACGACTTTTCCATCGTCAAAAAAACGACTTTTCCATCATCAAAAAACGACTTTTCCATCGTCAAAGAAACAATTTTTCCATCGTCAAAAAAACACTTTTCCATCGTCAAAGAAACAATTTTTTCATCGTCAAAAAAACACTTTTCCATCGTCAAAAAAACGACTTTTCCATCATCAAAAAACGACTTTTCCATTGTCAAAAAACGACTTTTCCATCATCAAAAAAAACGACTTTTCCATCATAAAAAAACGACTTTTCCATTGTCAAAAAATGACTTTTCAATCGTCAAAAAAACACTTTTCCATCGTCAAAGAAACAAGTTTTCCATTGTCAAAAAAACGACTTTTCAATTGTCAAAAGACGACTTTTCCATCGTCAACAAAAACGACTTTTCCATCGTCAAAAAAAACACTTTTCCATCGTCAAAAAAACGACTTTTCCATCGTCAAAAAAAACGACTTTTCCATCGTCCAAAAAAACGACTTTTCCATCGTCAAAAAAAAAAACACTTTTCCATCGTCAAAAAAAACGACTTTTCCATCGTCAAAAAAAGAATTTTCCATCGTCAAAAAAAACACTTTTCCATCGTCCAAAAAAACGACTTTTCCATCGTCAAAAAACAACTTTTCATTGTCAAAAAACGAATTTTCCATCGTAAAAAAAGACATTTTCATCTTAAAAAAAAACACTTTTCCATCGTCAAAGAAACGACTTTTCCATCGTCCAAAAAACGACTTTTTTATATTGTCAAAAAACGACTTTTCCACCGTAAAAAAAGACATTTCCATCATCAAAAAAAACACTTTTCCATCGTCAAAAAAAATGACTTTTCCATCGTCAAAAAAAACACTTTTCCATCCTCCAAAAAAACGACTTTTCCATCGTCAAAAAAAAACACTTTTCCATCGTCAAAAAAACGACTTTTCCATCGTCAAAAAAACGACTTTTCCATCGTCAAAAAAAAAACACTTTTCCATCGTCAAAAAAACGACTTTTCCATCGTCAAAAAAACGACTTTTCCATCATCAAAAAAACGACTTTTCCATCATCAAAAAACGACTTTTCCATCGTCAAAGAAACAATTTTTTCATCGTCAAAAAAACACTTTTCCATCGTCAAAAAAACGACTTTTCCATCATCAAAAAACGACTTTTCCATCGTCAAAGAAACAATTTTTCCATCGTCAAAAAAACACTTTTCCATCGTCAAAAAAAAAACGACTTTTCCATCATCAAAAAAAACACTTTTCCATCCTCCAAAAAAACGACTTTTCCATCGTCAAAAAAAACGACTTTTCCATCATAAAAAAACGACTTTTCCATCGTCAAAAAAACACTTTTCCATCGTCAAAGAAACAAGTTTTCCATTGTCAAAAAAACGACTTTTCCATTGTCAACAAAAACGACTTGTCCATCGTCAAAAAAAACGACTTTTCCATCGTCAAAAAAAACGACTTTTCCATCGTCCAAAAAAATGACTTTTCCATCGTCAAAAAAAACACTTTTCCATCGTCAAAAAAACCGACTTTTCCATCGTCAAAAAAAGAATTTTCCATCGTCAACAAAAACACTTTTCCATCGTCCAAAAAAACGACTTTTCCATCGTCAAAAAACAACTTTTCATTGTCAAAAAACGAATTTTCCATCGTAAAAAAAGACATTTTCATCTTAAAAAAAAACACTTTTCCATCGTCAAAGAAACGACTTTTCCATCGTCCAAAAAACGACTTTTCATTGTCAAAAAACGACTTTTCCATCGTAAAAAAAGACATTTCCATCATCAAAAAAAACACTTTTCCATCGTCAAAAAAAAAAACGACTTTTCCATCGTAAAAAAACAACTTTTCCATCATTAAAAAAAACTTCTCTTCCATCGTCAAAAAAACGACTTTTCCATCGTAAAAAAACGACTTTTCCATCGTCAAAAAAACACTTTTCCATCGTCAAAAAAACACTTTTCCATCGTCAAAGAAACAACTTTTCCATCGTCAAAGAAGCAACTTTTCCATCGTCAAAAAACGACTTTTCCATCGTCAAAAAACGACTTTTCCATCATAAAAAAAACGACTTTTCCATCGTCAAAAAACGACTTTTCCATCATAAAAAAACGACTTTTCCATCGTCAAAAAAACGACTTTTCCATCATCAAAAAACGACTTTTCCATCGTCAAAGAAACAATTTTTCCATCGTCAAAAAAACACTTTTCCATCGTCAAAGAAACAATTTTTTCATCGTCAAAAAAACACTTTTTCATCGTCAAAAAAAACACTTTTCCATCGTCAAAAAAACGACTTTTCCATCGTCAAAAAAACGACTTTTCCATCGTCAAAAAAAAAAAACACTTTTCCATCGTCAAAAAAACGACTTTTCCATCGTCAAAAAAACGACTTTTCCATCGTCAAAAAAACGACTTTTCCATCGTCAAAAAAATGACTTTTCCATCGTCAAAAAAAACACTTTTCCATCCTCAAAAAAAACGACTTTTCCACCGTCAAAAAACGACTTTTCAATCGTCAAAAAAACACTTTTCCATCGTCAAAGAAAACACTTTTCCATCCTCCAAAAAAACGACTTTTCCATCGTCAAAAAAAAACACTTTTCCATCGTCAAAAAAACGACTTTTCCATCGTCAAAAAAACGACTTTTCCATCGTCAAAAAAAAACACTTTTCCATCGTCAAAAAAACGACTTTTCCATCGTCAAAAAAACGACTTTTCCATCATCAAAAAAACGACTTTTCCATCATCAAAAAACGACTTTTCCATCGTCAAAGAAACAATTTTTCCATCGTCAAAAAAACACTTTTCCATCGTCAAAGAAACAATTTTTTCATCGTCAAAAAAACACTTTTCCATCGTCAAAAAAACGACTTTTCCATCATCAAAAAACGACTTTTCCATTGTCAAAAAACGACTTTTCCATCATCAAAAAAAACGACTTTTCCATCATAAAAAAACGACTTTTCCATTGTCAAAAAATGACTTTTCAATCGTCAAAAAAACACTTTTCCATCGTCAAAGAAACAAGTTTTCCATTGTCAAAAAAACGACTTTTCAATTGTCAAAAGACGACTTTTCCATCGTCAACAAAAACGACTTTTCCATCGTCAAAAAAAAACACTTTTCCATCGTCAAAAAAACGACTTTTCCATCGTCAAAAAAACGACTTTTCCATCGTCAAAAAAAAAACACTTTTCCATCGTCAAAAAAACGACTTTTCCATCGTCAAAAAAACGACTTTTCCATCATCAAAAAAACGACTTTTCCATCATCAAAAAACGACTTTTCCATCGTCAAAGAAACAATTTTTTCATCGTCAAAAAAACACTTTTCCATCGTCAAAAAAACGACTTTTCCATCATCAAAAAACGACTTTTCCATCGTCAAAGAAACAATTTTTCCATCGTCAAAAAAACACTTTTCCATCGTCAAAAAAAAAACGACTTTTCCATCATCAAAAAAAACACTTTTCCATCCTCCAAAAAAACGACTTTTCCATCGTCAAAAAAAACGACTTTTCCATCATAAAAAAACGACTTTTCCATCGTCAAAAAAACACTTTTCCATCGTCAAAGAAACAAGTTTTCCATTGTCAAAAAAACGACTTTTCCATTGTCAACAAAAACGACTTGTCCATCGTCAAAAAAAACGACTTTTCCATCGTCAAAAAAAACGACTTTTCCATCGTCCAAAAAAATGACTTTTCCATCGTCAAAAAAAACACTTTTCCATCGTCAAAAAAACCGACTTTTCCATCGTCAAAAAAAGAATTTTCCATCGTCAACAAAAACACTTTTCCATCGTCCAAAAAAACGACTTTTCCATCGTCAAAAAACAACTTTTCATTGTCAAAAAACGAATTTTCCATCGTAAAAAAAGACATTTTCATCTTAAAAAAAAACACTTTTCCATCGTCAAAGAAACGACTTTTCCATCGTCCAAAAAACGACTTTTCATTGTCAAAAAACGACTTTTCCATCGTAAAAAAAGACATTTCCATCATCAAAAAAAACACTTTTCCATCGTCAAAAAAAAAAACGACTTTTCCATCGTAAAAAAACAACTTTTCCATCATTAAAAAAAACTTCTCTTCCATCGTCAAAAAAACGACTTTTCCATCGTAAAAAAACGACTTTTCCATCGTCAAAAAAACACTTTTCCATCGTCAAAAAAACACTTTTCCATCGTCAAAGAAACAACTTTTCCATCGTCAAAGAAGCAACTTTTCCATCGTCAAAAAACGACTTTTCCATCGTCAAAAAACGACTTTTCCATCATAAAAAAAACGACTTTTCCATCGTCAAAAAACGACTTTTCCATCATAAAAAAACGACTTTTCCATCGTCAAAAAAACGACTTTTCCATCATCAAAAAACGACTTTTCCATCGTCAAAGAAACAATTTTTCCATCGTCAAAAAAACACTTTTCCATCGTCAAAGAAACAATTTTTTCATCGTCAAAAAAACACTTTTTCATCGTCAAAAAAAACACTTTTCCATCGTCAAAAAAACGACTTTTCCATCGTCAAAAAAACGACTTTTCCATCGTCAAAAAAAAAAACACTTTTCCATCGTCAAAAAAACGACTTTTCCATCGTCAAAAAAACGACTTTTCCATCGTCAAAAAAACGACTTTTCCATCGTCAAAAAAATGACTTTTCCATCGTCAAAAAAAACACTTTTCCATCCTCAAAAAAAACGACTTTTCCACCGTCAAAAAACGACTTTTCAATCGTCAAAAAAACACTTTTCCATCGTCAAAGAAAACACTTTTCCATCCTCCAAAAAAACGACTTTTCCATCGTCAAAAAAAAACACTTTTCCATCGTCAAAAAAACGACTTTTCCATCGTCAAAAAAACGACTTTTCCATCGTCAAAAAAAAACACTTTTCCATCGTCAAAAAAACGACTTTTCCATCGTCAAAAAAACGACTTTTCCATCATCAAAAAAACGACTTTTCCATCATCAAAAAACGACTTTTCCATCGTCAAAGAAACAATTTTTCCATCGTCAAAAAAACACTTTTCCATCGTCAAAGAAACAATTTTTTCATCGTCAAAAAAACACTTTTCCATCGTCAAAAAAACGACTTTTCCATCATCAAAAAACGACTTTTCCATTGTCAAAAAACGACTTTTCCATCATCAAAAAAAACGACTTTTCCATCATAAAAAAACGACTTTTCCATTGTCAAAAAATGACTTTTCAATCGTCAAAAAAACACTTTTCCATCGTCAAAGAAACAAGTTTTCCATTGTCAAAAAAACGACTTTTCAATTGTCAAAAGACGACTTTTCCATCGTCAACAAAAACGACTTTTCCATCGTCAAAAAAAACACTTTTCCATCGTCAAAAAAACGACTTTTCCATCGTCCAAAAAAACGACTTTTCCATCGTCAAAAAAAAAAACACTTTTCCATCGTCAAAAAAAACGACTTTTCCATCGTCAAAAAAAGAATTTTCCATCGTCAAAAAAAACACTTTTCCATCGTCCAAAAAAACGACTTTTCCATCGTCAAAAAACAACTTTTCATTGTCAAAAAACGAATTTTCCATCGTAAAAAAAGACATTTTCATCTTAAAAAAAAACACTTTTCCATCGTCAAAGAAACGACTTTTCCATCGTCCAAAAAACGACTTTTTTATATTGTCAAAAAACGACTTTTCCACCGTAAAAAAAGACATTTCCATCATCAAAAAAAACACTTTTCCATCGTCAAAAAAAATGACTTTTCCATCGTCAAAAAAAACACTTTTCCATCCTCCAAAAAAACGACTTTTCCATCGTCAAAAAAAACCACTTTTCCATCGTCAAAAAAACGACTTTTCCATCGTCAAAAAAACGACTTTTCCATCGTCAAAAAAACGACTTTTCCATCGTCAAAAAAACGACTTTTCCATCATCAAAAAAACGACTTTTCCATCATCAAAAAACGACTTTTCCATCGTCAAAGAAACAATTTTTTCATCGTCAAAAAAACACTTTTCCATCGTCAAAAAAACGACTTTTCCATCATCAAAAAACGACTTTTCCATCGTCAAAGAAACAATTTTTCCATCGTCAAAAAAACACTTTTCCATCGTCAAAAAAAAAAACACTTTTCCATCGTCAAAAAAAACGACTTTTCCATCGTCAAAAAAAGAATTTTCCATCGTCAAAAAAAACACTTTTCCATCGTCCAAAAAAACGACTTTTCCATCGTCAAAAAACAACTTTTCATTGTCAAAAAACGAATTTTCCATCGTAAAAAAAGACATTTTCATCTTAAAAAAAAACACTTTTCCATCGTCAAAGAAACGACTTTTCCATCGTCCAAAAAACGACTTTTTTATATTGTCAAAAAACGACTTTTCCACCGTAAAAAAAGACATTTCCATCATCAAAAAAAACACTTTTCCATCGTCAAAAAAAATGACTTTTCCATCGTCAAAAAAAACACTTTTCCATCCTCCAAAAAAACGACTTTTCCATCGTCAAAAAAAAACACTTTTCCATCGTCAAAAAAACGACTTTTCCATCGTCAAAAAAACGACTTTTCCATCGTCAAAAAAACGACTTTTCCATCGTCAAAAAAGCGACTTTTCCATCGTCAAAAAAACGACTTTTCCATCATCAAAAAACGACTTTTCCATCGTCAAAGAAACAATTTTTCCATCGTCAAAAAAACACTTTTCCATCGTCAAAAAAAAACGACTTTTCCATCATCAAAAAAAACACTTTTCCATCCTCCAAAAAAACGACTTTTCCATCGTCAAAAAAAACGACTTTTCCATCATAAAAAAACACTTTTCCATCGTCAAAGAAACAAGTTTTCCATTGTCAAAAAAACGACTTTTCCATTGTCAACAAAAACGACTTGTCCATCGTCAAAAAAAACGACTTTTCCATCGTCAAAAAAAACGACTTTTCCATCGTCCAAAAAAATGACTTTTCCATCGTCAAAAAAAACACTTTTCCATCGTCAAAAAAACCGACTTTTCCATCGTCAAAAAAAGAATTTTCCATCGTCAAAAAAAACACTTTTCCATCGTCCAAAAAAACGACTTTTCCATCGTCAAAAAACAACTTTTCATTGTCAAAAAACGAATTTTCCATCGTAAAAAAAGACATTTTCATCTTAAAAAAAAACACTTTTCCATCGTCAAAGAAACGACTTTTCCATCGTCCAAAAAACGACTTTTCATTGTCAAAAAACGACTTTTCCATCGTAAAAAAAGACATTTCCATCATCAAAAAAAACACTTTTCCATCGTCAAAAAAAAAACGACTTTTCCATCGTAAAAAAACAACTTTTCATTGTCAAAAAACGAATTTTCCATCGTAAAAAAAGACATTTTCATCTTAAAAAAAAACACTTTTCCATCGTCAAAAAAAAAAACGACTTTTCCATCGTAAAAAAACAACTTTTCCATCATTAAAAAAAACTTCTCTTCCATCGTCAAAGAAACAACTTTTCCATCGTAAAAAAACGACTTTTCCATCGTCAAAAAAACACTTTTCCATCGTCAAAAAAACACTTTTCCATCGTCAAAGAAACAACTTTTCCATCGTCAAAGAAGCAACTTTTCCATCGTCAAAAAACGACTTTTCCATCGTCAAAAAACGACTTTTCCATCATAAAAAAAACGACTTTTCCATCGTCAAAAAACGACTTTTCCATCATAAAAAAACGACTTTTCCATCGTCAAAAAAACGACTTTTCCATCATCAAAAAACGACTTTTCCATCGTCAAAGAAACAATTTTTCCATCGTCAAAAAAACACTTTTCCATCGTCAAAGAAACAATTTTTTCATCGTCAAAAAAACACTTTTCCATCGTCAAAAAAAATGACTTTTCCATCGTCAAAAAAAACACTTTTCCATCGTCAAAAAAACGACTTTTCCATCGTCAAAAAAACGACTTTTCCATCGTCAAAAAAAAAAACACTTTTCCATCGTCAAAAAAACGACTTTTCCATCGTCAAAAAAACGACTTTTCCATCGTCAAAAAAACGACTTTTCCATCGTCAAAAAAATGACTTTTCCATCGTCAAAAAAAACACTTTTCCATCCTCAAAAAAAACGACTTTTCCATCGTCAAAAAACGACTTTTCAATCGTCAAAAAAACACTTTTCCATCGTCAAAGAAAACACTTTTCCATCCTCCAAAAAAACGACTTTTCCATCGTCAAAAAAAAACACTTTTCCATCGTCAAAAAAACGACTTTTCCATCGTCAAAAAAACGACTTTTCCATCGTCAAAAAAAAACACTTTTCCATCGTCAAAAAAACGACTTTTCCATCGTCAAAAAAACGACTTTTCCATCATCAAAAAAACGACTTTTCCATCATCAAAAAACGACTTTTCCATCGTCAAAGAAACAATTTTTCCATCGTCAAAAAAACACTTTTCCATCGTCAAAGAAACAATTTTTTCATCGTCAAAAAAACACTTTTCCATCGTCAAAAAAACGACTTTTCCATCATCAAAAAACGACTTTTCCATTGTCAAAAAACGACTTTTCCATCATCAAAAAAAACGACTTTTCCATCATAAAAAAACGACTTTTCCATTGTCAAAAAATGACTTTTCAATCGTCAAAAAAACACTTTTCCATCGTCAAAGAAACAAGTTTTCCATTGTCAAAAAAACGACTTTTCAATTGTCAAAAGACGACTTTTCCATCGTCAACAAAAACGACTTTTCCATCGTCAAAAAAAACACTTTTCCATCGTCAAAAAAACGACTTTTCCATCGTCAAAAAAAACGACTTTTCCATCGTCCAAAAAAACGACTTTTCCATCGTCAAAAAAAAAAACACTTTTCCATCGTCAAAAAAAACGACTTTTCCATCGTCAAAAAAAGAATTTTCCATCGTCAAAAAAAACACTTTTCCATCGTCCAAAAAAACGACTTTTCCATCGTCAAAAAACAACTTTTCATTGTCAAAAAACGAATTTTCCATCGTAAAAAAAGACATTTTCATCTTAAAAAAAAACACTTTTCCATCGTCAAAGAAACGACTTTTCCATCGTCCAAAAAACGACTTTTTTATATTGTCAAAAAACGACTTTTCCACCGTAAAAAAAGACATTTCCATCATCAAAAAAAACACTTTTCCATCGTCAAAAAAAATGACTTTTCCATCGTCAAAAAAAACACTTTTCCATCCTCCAAAAAAACGACTTTTCCATCGTCAAAAAAAAACACTTTTCCATCGTCAAAAAAACGACTTTTCCATCGTCAAAAAAACGACTTTTCCATCGTCAAAAAAAAAACACTTTTCCATCGTCAAAAAAACGACTTTTCCATCGTCAAAAAACTACTTTTCCATCATCAAAAAAACGACTTTTCCATCATCAAAAAACGACTTTTCCATCGTCAAAGAAACAATTTTTTCATCGTCAAAAAAACACTTTTCCATCGTCAAAAAAACGACTTTTCCATCATCAAAAAACGACTTTTCCATCGTCAAAGAAACAATTTTTCCATCGTCAAAAAAACACTTTTCCATCGTCAAAAAAAAACGACTTTTCCATCATCAAAAAAAACACTTTTCCATCCTCCAAAAAAACGACTTTTCCATCGTCAAAAAAAACGACTTTTCCATCATAAAAAAACGACTTTTCCATCGTCAAAAAAACACTTTTCCATCGTCAAAGAAACAAGTTTTCCATTGTCAAAAAAACGACTTTTCCATTGTCAACAAAAACGACTTGTCCATCGTCAAAAAAAACGACTTTTCCATCGTCAAAAAAAACGACTTTTCCATCGTCCAAAAAAATGACTTTTCCATCGTCAAAAAAAACACTTTTCCATCGTCAAAAAAAACGACTTTTCCATCGTCAAAAAAAGAATTTTCCATCGTCAAAAAAAACACTTTTCCATCGTCCAAAAAAACGACTTTTCCATCGTCAAAAAACAACTTTTCATTGTCAAAAAACGAATTTTCCATCGTAAAAAAAGACATTTTCATCTTAAAAAAAAACACTTTTCCATCGTCAAAGAAACGACTTTTCCATCGTCCAAAAAACGACTTTTCATTGTCAAAAAACGACTTTTCCATCGTAAAAAAAGACATTTCCATCATCAAAAAAAACACTTTTCCATCGTCAAAAAAAAAAACGACTTTTCCATCGTAAAAAAACAACTTTTCCATCATTAAAAAAAACTTCTCTTCCATCGTCAAAAAAACGACTTTTCCATCGTAAAAAAACGACTTTTCCATCGTCAAAAAAACACTTTTCCATCGTCAAAAAAACACTTTTCCATCGTCAAAGAAACAACTTTTCCATCGTCAAAGAAGCAACTTTTCCATCGTCAAAAAACGACTTTTCCATCGTCAAAAAACGACTTTTCCATCATAAAAAAAACGACTTTTCCATCGTCAAAAAACGACTTTTCCATCATAAAAAAACGACTTTTCCATCGTCAAAAAAACGACTTTTCCATCATCAAAAAACGACTTTTCCATCGTCAAAGAAACAATTTTTCCATCGTCAAAAAAACACTTTTCCATCGTCAAAGAAACAATTTTTTCATCGTCAAAAAAACACTTTTTCATCGTCAAAAAAAACACTTTTCCATCGTCAAAAAAACGACTTTTCCATCGTCAAAAAAACGACTTTTCCATCGTCAAAAAAAAAAACACTTTTCCATCGTCAAAAAAACGACTTTTCCATCGTCAAAAAAACGACTTTTCCATCGTCAAAAAAACGACTTTTCCATCGTCAAAAAAATGACTTTTCCATCGTCAAAAAAAACACTTTTCCATCCTCAAAAAAAACGACTTTTCCACCGTCAAAAAACGACTTTTCAATCGTCAAAAAAACACTTTTCCATCGTCAAAGAAAACACTTTTCCATCCTCCAAAAAAACGACTTTTCCATCGTCAAAAAAAAACACTTTTCCATCGTCAAAAAAACGACTTTTCCATCGTCAAAAAAACGACTTTTCCATCGTCAAAAAAAAACACTTTTCCATCGTCAAAAAAACGACTTTTCCATCGTCAAAAAAACGACTTTTCCATCATCAAAAAAACGACTTTTCCATCATCAAAAAACGACTTTTCCATCGTCAAAGAAACAATTTTTCCATCGTCAAAAAAACACTTTTCCATCGTCAAAGAAACAATTTTTTCATCGTCAAAAAAACACTTTTCCATCGTCAAAAAAACGACTTTTCCATCATCAAAAAACGACTTTTCCATTGTCAAAAAACGACTTTTCCATCATCAAAAAAAACGACTTTTCCATCATAAAAAAACGACTTTTCCATTGTCAAAAAATGACTTTTCAATCGTCAAAAAAACACTTTTCCATCGTCAAAGAAACAAGTTTTCCATTGTCAAAAAAACGACTTTTCAATTGTCAAAAGACGACTTTTCCATCGTCAACAAAAACGACTTTTCCATCGTCAAAAAAAACACTTTTCCATCGTCAAAAAAACGACTTTTCCATCGTCCAAAAAAACGACTTTTCCATCGTCAAAAAAAAAAACACTTTTCCATCGTCAAAAAAAACGACTTTTCCATCGTCAAAAAAAGAATTTTCCATCGTCAAAAAAAACACTTTTCCATCGTCCAAAAAAACGACTTTTCCATCGTCAAAAAACAACTTTTCATTGTCAAAAAACGAATTTTCCATCGTAAAAAAAGACATTTTCATCTTAAAAAAAAACACTTTTCCATCGTCAAAGAAACGACTTTTCCATCGTCCAAAAAACGACTTTTTTATATTGTCAAAAAACGACTTTTCCACCGTAAAAAAAGACATTTCCATCATCAAAAAAAACACTTTTCCATCGTCAAAAAAAATGACTTTTCCATCGTCAAAAAAAACACTTTTCCATCCTCCAAAAAAACGACTTTTCCATCGTCAAAAAAAACCACTTTTCCATCGTCAAAAAAACGACTTTTCCATCGTCAAAAAAACGACTTTTCCATCGTCAAAAAAACGACTTTTCCATCGTCAAAAAAACGACTTTTCCATCATCAAAAAAACGACTTTTCCATCATCAAAAAACGACTTTTCCATCGTCAAAGAAACAATTTTTTCATCGTCAAAAAAACACTTTTCCATCGTCAAAAAAACGACTTTTCCATCATCAAAAAACGACTTTTCCATCGTCAAAGAAACAATTTTTCCATCGTCAAAAAAACACTTTTCCATCGTCAAAAAAAAAAACACTTTTCCATCGTCAAAAAAAACGACTTTTCCATCGTCAAAAAAAGAATTTTCCATCGTCAAAAAAAACACTTTTCCATCGTCCAAAAAAACGACTTTTCCATCGTCAAAAAACAACTTTTCATTGTCAAAAAACGAATTTTCCATCGTAAAAAAAGACATTTTCATCTTAAAAAAAAACACTTTTCCATCGTCAAAGAAACGACTTTTCCATCGTCCAAAAAACGACTTTTTTATATTGTCAAAAAACGACTTTTCCACCGTAAAAAAAGACATTTCCATCATCAAAAAAAACACTTTTCCATCGTCAAAAAAAATGACTTTTCCATCGTCAAAAAAAACACTTTTCCATCCTCCAAAAAAACGACTTTTCCATCGTCAAAAAAAAACACTTTTCCATCGTCAAAAAAACGACTTTTCCATCGTCAAAAAAACGACTTTTCCATCGTCAAAAAAACGACTTTTCCATCGTCAAAAAAGCGACTTTTCCATCGTCAAAAAAACGACTTTTCCATCATCAAAAAACGACTTTTCCATCGTCAAAGAAACAATTTTTCCATCGTCAAAAAAACACTTTTCCATCGTCAAAAAAAAACGACTTTTCCATCATCAAAAAAAACACTTTTCCATCCTCCAAAAAAACGACTTTTCCATCGTCAAAAAAAACGACTTTTCCATCATAAAAAAACACTTTTCCATCGTCAAAGAAACAAGTTTTCCATTGTCAAAAAAACGACTTTTCCATTGTCAACAAAAACGACTTGTCCATCGTCAAAAAAAACGACTTTTCCATCGTCAAAAAAAACGACTTTTCCATCGTCCAAAAAAATGACTTTTCCATCGTCAAAAAAAACACTTTTCCATCGTCAAAAAAACCGACTTTTCCATCGTCAAAAAAAGAATTTTCCATCGTCAAAAAAAACACTTTTCCATCGTCCAAAAAAACGACTTTTCCATCGTCAAAAAACAACTTTTCATTGTCAAAAAACGAATTTTCCATCGTAAAAAAAGACATTTTCATCTTAAAAAAAAACACTTTTCCATCGTCAAAGAAACGACTTTTCCATCGTCCAAAAAACGACTTTTCATTGTCAAAAAACGACTTTTCCATCGTAAAAAAAGACATTTCCATCATCAAAAAAAACACTTTTCCATCGTCAAAAAAAAAACGACTTTTCCATCGTAAAAAAACAACTTTTCATTGTCAAAAAACGAATTTTCCATCGTAAAAAAAGACATTTTCATCTTAAAAAAAAACACTTTTCCATCGTCAAAAAAAAAAACGACTTTTCCATCGTAAAAAAACAACTTTTCCATCATTAAAAAAAACTTCTCTTCCATCGTCAAAGAAACAACTTTTCCATCGTAAAAAAACGACTTTTCCATCGTCAAAAAAACACTTTTCCATCGTCAAAAAAACACTTTTCCATCGTCAAAGAAACAACTTTTCCATCGTCAAAGAAGCAACTTTTCCATCGTCAAAAAACGACTTTTCCATCGTCAAAAAACGACTTTTCCATCATAAAAAAAACGACTTTTCCATCGTCAAAAAACGACTTTTCCATCATAAAAAAACGACTTTTCCATCGTCAAAAAAACGACTTTTCCATCATCAAAAAACGACTTTTCCATCGTCAAAGAAACAATTTTTCCATCGTCAAAAAAACACTTTTCCATCGTCAAAGAAACAATTTTTTCATCGTCAAAAAAACACTTTTCCATCGTCAAAAAAAATGACTTTTCCATCGTCAAAAAAAACACTTTTCCATCGTCAAAAAAACGACTTTTCCATCGTCAAAAAAACGACTTTTCCATCGTCAAAAAAAAAAACACTTTTCCATCGTCAAAAAAACGACTTTTCCATCGTCAAAAAAACGACTTTTCCATCGTCAAAAAAACGACTTTTCCATCGTCAAAAAAATGACTTTTCCATCGTCAAAAAAAACACTTTTCCATCCTCAAAAAAAACGACTTTTCCATCGTCAAAAAACGACTTTTCAATCGTCAAAAAAACACTTTTCCATCGTCAAAGAAAACACTTTTCCATCCTCCAAAAAAACGACTTTTCCATCGTCAAAAAAAAACACTTTTCCATCGTCAAAAAAACGACTTTTCCATCGTCAAAAAAACGACTTTTCCATCGTCAAAAAAAAACACTTTTCCATCGTCAAAAAAACGACTTTTCCATCGTCAAAAAAACGACTTTTCCATCATCAAAAAAACGACTTTTCCATCATCAAAAAACGACTTTTCCATCGTCAAAGAAACAATTTTTCCATCGTCAAAAAAACACTTTTCCATCGTCAAAGAAACAATTTTTTCATCGTCAAAAAAACACTTTTCCATCGTCAAAAAAACGACTTTTCCATCATCAAAAAACGACTTTTCCATTGTCAAAAAACGACTTTTCCATCATCAAAAAAAACGACTTTTCCATCATAAAAAAACGACTTTTCCATTGTCAAAAAATGACTTTTCAATCGTCAAAAAAACACTTTTCCATCGTCAAAGAAACAAGTTTTCCATTGTCAAAAAAACGACTTTTCAATTGTCAAAAGACGACTTTTCCATCGTCAACAAAAACGACTTTTCCATCGTCAAAAAAAACACTTTTCCATCGTCAAAAAAACGACTTTTCCATCGTCAAAAAAAACGACTTTTCCATCGTCCAAAAAAACGACTTTTCCATCGTCAAAAAAAAAAACACTTTTCCATCGTCAAAAAAAATGACTTTTCCATCGTCAAAAAAAGAATTTTCCATCGTCAAAAAAAACACTTTTCCATCGTCCAAAAAAACGACTTTTCCATCGTCAAAAAACAACTTTTCATTGTCAAAAAACGAATTTTCCATCGTAAAAAAAGACATTTTCATCTTAAAAAAAAACACTTTTCCATCGTCAAAGAAACGACTTTTCCATCGTCCAAAAAACGACTTTTTTATATTGTCAAAAAACGACTTTTCCACCGTAAAAAAAGACATTTCCATCATCAAAAAAAACACTTTTCCATCGTCAAAAAAAATGACTTTTCCATCGTCAAAAAAAACACTTTTCCATCCTCCAAAAAAACGACTTTTCCATCGTCAAAAAAAAACACTTTTCCATCGTCAAAAAAACGACTTTTCCATCGTCAAAAAAACGACTTTTCCATCGTCAAAAAAAAAACACTTTTCCATCGTCAAAAAAACGACTTTTCCATCGTCAAAAAACTACTTTTCCATCATCAAAAAAACGACTTTTCCATCATCAAAAAACGACTTTTCCATCGTCAAAGAAACAATTTTTTCATCGTCAAAAAAACACTTTTCCATCGTCAAAAAAACGACTTTTCCATCATCAAAAAACGACTTTTCCATCGTCAAAGAAACAATTTTTCCATCGTCAAAAAAACACTTTTCCATCGTCAAAAAAAAACGACTTTTCCATCATCAAAAAAAACACTTTTCCATCCTCCAAAAAAACGACTTTTCCATCGTCAAAAAAAACGACTTTTCCATCATAAAAAAACGACTTTTCCATCGTCAAAAAAACACTTTTCCATCGTCAAAGAAACAAGTTTTCCATTGTCAAAAAAACGACTTTTCCATTGTCAACAAAAACGACTTGTCCATCGTCAAAAAAAACGACTTTTCCATCGTCAAAAAAAACGACTTTTCCATCGTCCAAAAAAATGACTTTTCCATCGTCAAAAAAAACACTTTTCCATCGTCAAAAAAACCGACTTTTCCATCGTCAAAAAAAGAATTTTCCATCGTCAAAAAAAACACTTTTCCATCGTCCAAAAAAATGACTTTTCCATCGTCAAAAAACAACTTTTCATTGTCAAAAAACGAATTTTCCATCGTAAAAAAAGACATTTTCATCTTAAAAAAAAACACTTTTCCATCGTCAAAGAAACGACTTTTCCATCGTCCAAAAAACGACTTTTCATTGTCAAAAAACGACTTTTCCATCGTAAAAAAAGACATTTCCATCATCAAAAAAAACACTTTTCCATCGTCAAAAAAAAAAACGACTTTTCCATCGTAAAAAAACAACTTTTCCATCATTAAAAAAAACTTCTCTTCCATCGTCAAAGAAACAACTTTTCCATCGTCAAAGAAACAATTTTTTCATCGTCAAAAAAACACTTTTCCATCGTCAAAAAAACGACTTTTCCATCATCAAAAAACGACTTTTTCATCGTCAAAGAAACAATTTTTCCATCGTCAAAAAAACACTTTTCCATCGTCAAAAAAAAAACGACTTTTCCATCATCAAAAAAAACACTTTTCCATCCTCCAAAAAAACGACTTTTCCATCGTCAAAAAAAACGACTTTTCCATCATAAAAAAACGACTTTTCCATCGTCAAAAAAACACTTTTCCATCGTCAAAGAAACAAGTTTTCCATTGTCAAAAAAACGACTTTTCCATTGTCAACAAAAACGACTTGTCCATCGTCAAAAAAAACGACTTTTCCATCGTCAAAAAAAACGACTTTTCCATCGTCCAAAAAAATGACTTTTCCATCGTCAAAAAAAACACTTTTCCATCGTCAAAAAAACCGACTTTTCCATCGTCAAAAAAAGAATTTTCCATCGTCAAAAAAAACACTTTTCCATCGTCCAAAAAAACGACTTTTCCATCGTCAAAAAACAACTTTTCATTGTCAAAAAACGAATTTTCCATCGTAAAAAAAAACATTTTCATCTTAAAAAAAAACCCTTTTCCATTGTCAAAGAAACGACTTTTCCATCGTCCAAAAAACGACTTTTCATTGTCAAAAAACGACTTTTCCATCGTAAAAAAAGACATTTCCATCATCAAAAAAAACACTTTTCCATCGTCAAAAAAAAAAACGACTTTTCCATCGTAAAAAAACAACTTTTCCATCATTAAAAAAAACTTCTCTTCCATCGTCAAAGAAACAACTTTTCCATCGTAAAAAAACGACTTTTCCATCGTCAAAAAAACACTTTTCCATCGTCAAAAAAACACTTTTCCATCGTCAAAGAAACAACTTTTCCATCGTCAAAGAAGAAACTTTTCCATCGTCAAAAAACGACTTTTCATTGTCAAAAAACGACTTTTCCATCGTAAAAAAAGACATTTCCATCATCAAAAAAAACACTTTTCCATCGTCAAAAAAAAAAACGACTTTTCCATCGTAAAAAAACAACTTTTCCATCATTAAAAAAAACTTCTCTTCCATCGTCAAAGAAACAACTTTTCCATCGTCAAAGAAACAATTTTTTCATCGTCAAAAAAACACTTTTCCATCGTCAAAAAAACGACTTTTCCATCATCAAAAAACGACTTTTTCATCGTCAAAGAAACAATTTTTCCATCGTCAAAAAAACACTTTTCCATCGTCAAAAAAAAAACGACTTTTCCATCATCAAAAAAAACACTTTTCCATCCTCCAAAAAAACGACTTTTCCATCGTCAAAAAAAACGACTTTTCCATCATAAAAAAACGACTTTTCCATCGTCAAAAAAACACTTTTCCATCGTCAAAGAAACAAGTTTTCCATTGTCAAAAAAACGACTTTTCCATTGTCAACAAAAACGACTTGTCCATCGTCAAAAAAAACGACTTTTCCATCGTCAAAAAAAACGACTTTTCCATCGTCCAAAAAAATGACTTTTCCATCGTCAAAAAAAACACTTTTCCATCGTCAAAAAAACCGACTTTTCCATCGTCAAAAAAAGAATTTTCCATCGTCAAAAAAAACACTTTTCCATCGTCCAAAAAAACGACTTTTCCATCGTCAAAAAACAACTTTTCATTGTCAAAAAACGAATTTTCCATCGTAAAAAAAAACATTTTCATCTTAAAAAAAAACCCTTTTCCATTGTCAAAGAAACGACTTTTCCATCGTCCAAAAAACGACTTTTCATTGTCAAAAAACGACTTTTCCATCGTAAAAAAAGACATTTCCATCATCAAAAAAAACACTTTTCCATCGTCAAAAAAAAAAACGACTTTTCCATCGTAAAAAAACAACTTTTCCATCATTAAAAAAAACTTCTCTTCCATCGTCAAAGAAACAACTTTTCCATCGTAAAAAAACGACTTTTCCATCGTCAAAAAAACACTTTTCCATCGTCAAAAAAACACTTTTCCATCGTCAAAGAAACAACTTTTCCATCGTCAAAGAAGCAACTTTTCCATCGTCAAAAAACGACTTTTCCATCGTCAAAAAACGACTTTTCCATCATAAAAAAAACGACTTTTCCATCGTCAAAAAACGACTTTTCCATCATAAAAAAACGACTTTTCCATCGTCAAAAAAACGACTTTTCCATCATCAAAAAACGACTTTTCCATCGTCAAAGAAACAATTTTTCCATCGTCAAAAAAACACTTTTCCATCGTCAAAGAAACAATTTTTTCATCGTCAAAAAAACACTTTTCCATCGTCAAAAAAAATGACTTTTCCATCGTCAAAAAAAACACTTTTCCATCGTCAAAAAAACGACTTTTCCATCGTCAAAAAAACGACTTTTCCATCGTCAAAAAAAAAAACACTTTTCCATCGTCAAAAAAACGACTTTTCCATCGTCAAAAAAACGACTTTTCCATCGTCAAAAAAACGACTTTTCCATCGTCAAAAAAATGACTTTTCCATCGTCAAAAAAAACACTTTTCCATCCTCAAAAAAAACGACTTTTCCATCGTCAAAAAACGACTTTTCAATCGTCAAAAAAACACTTTTCCATCGTCAAAGAAAACACTTTTCCATCCTCCAAAAAAACGACTTTTCCATCGTCAAAAAAAAACACTTTTCCATCGTCAAAAAAACGACTTTTCCATCGTCAAAAAAACGACTTTTCCATCGTCAAAAAAAAAACACTTTTCCATCGTCAAAAAAACACTTTTCCATCGTCAAAAAAACGACTTTTCCATCATCAAAAAACGACTTTTCCATCGTCAAAGAAACAATTTTTCCATCGTCAAAAAAACACTTTTCCATCGTCAAAAAAACGACTTTTCCATCATCAAAAAACGACTTTTCCATCGTCAAAGAAACAATTTTTCCATCGTCAAAAAAACACTTTTCCATCGTCAAAGAAACAATTTTTTCATCGTCAAAAAAACACTTTTTCATCGTCAAAAAAAACACTTTTCCATCGTCAAAAAAACGACTTTTCCATCGTCAAAAAAACGACTTTTCCATCGTCAAAAAAAAAAACACTTTTCCATCGTCAAAAAAACGACTTTTCCATCGTCAAAAAAACGACTTTTCCATCGTCAAAAAAACGACTTTTCCATCGTCAAAAAAATGACTTTTCCATCGTCAAAAAAAACACTTTTCCATCCTCAAAAAAAACGACTTTTCCACCGTCAAAAAACGACTTTTCAATCGTCAAAAAAACACTTTTCCATCGTCAAAGAAAACACTTTTCCATCCTCCAAAAAAACGACTTTTCCATCGTCAAAAAAAAACACTTTTCCATCGTCAAAAAAACGACTTTTCCATCGTCAAAAAAACGACTTTTCCATCGTCAAAAAAAAACACTTTTCCATCGTCAAAAAAACGACTTTTCCATCGTCAAAAAAACGACTTTTCCATCATCAAAAAAACGACTTTTCCATCATCAAAAAACGACTTTTCCATCGTCAAAGAAACAATTTTTCCATCGTCAAAAAAACACTTTTCCATCGTCAAAGAAACAATTTTTTCATCGTCAAAAAAACACTTTTCCATCGTCAAAAAAACGACTTTTCCATCATCAAAAAACGACTTTTCCATTGTCAAAAAACGACTTTTCCATCATCAAAAAAAACGACTTTTCCATCATAAAAAAACGACTTTTCCATTGTCAAAAAATGACTTTTCAATCGTCAAAAAAACACTTTTCCATCGTCAAAGAAACAAGTTTTCCATTGTCAAAAAAACGACTTTTCAATTGTCAAAAGACGACTTTTCCATCGTCAACAAAAACGACTTTTCCATCGTCAAAAAAAACACTTTTCCATCGTCAAAAAAACGACTTTTCCATCGTCCAAAAAAACGACTTTTCCATCGTCAAAAAAAAAAACACTTTTCCATCGTCAAAAAAAACGACTTTTCCATCGTCAAAAAAAGAATTTTCCATCGTCAAAAAAAACACTTTTCCATCGTCCAAAAAAACGACTTTTCCATCGTCAAAAAACAACTTTTCATTGTCAAAAAACGAATTTTCCATCGTAAAAAAAGACATTTTCATCTTAAAAAAAAACACTTTTCCATCGTCAAAGAAACGACTTTTCCATCGTCCAAAAAACGACTTTTTTATATTGTCAAAAAACGACTTTTCCACCGTAAAAAAAGACATTTCCATCATCAAAAAAAACACTTTTCCATCGTCAAAAAAAATGACTTTTCCATCGTCAAAAAAAACACTTTTCCATCCTCCAAAAAAACGACTTTTCCATCGTCAAAAAAAACCACTTTTCCATCGTCAAAAAAACGACTTTTCCATCGTCAAAAAAACGACTTTTCCATCGTCAAAAAAACGACTTTTCCATCGTCAAAAAAACGACTTTTCCATCATCAAAAAAACGACTTTTCCATCATCAAAAAACGACTTTTCCATCGTCAAAGAAACAATTTTTTCATCGTCAAAAAAACACTTTTCCATCGTCAAAAAAACGACTTTTCCATCATCAAAAAACGACTTTTCCATCGTCAAAGAAACAATTTTTCCATCGTCAAAAAAACACTTTTCCATCGTCAAAAAAAAAAACACTTTTCCATCGTCAAAAAAAACGACTTTTCCATCGTCAAAAAAAGAATTTTCCATCGTCAAAAAAAACACTTTTCCATCGTCCAAAAAAACGACTTTTCCATCGTCAAAAAACAACTTTTCATTGTCAAAAAACGAATTTTCCATCGTAAAAAAAGACATTTTCATCTTAAAAAAAAACACTTTTCCATCGTCAAAGAAACGACTTTTCCATCGTCCAAAAAACGACTTTTTTATATTGTCAAAAAACGACTTTTCCACCGTAAAAAAAGACATTTCCATCATCAAAAAAAACACTTTTCCATCGTCAAAAAAAATGACTTTTCCATCGTCAAAAAAAACACTTTTCCATCCTCCAAAAAAACGACTTTTCCATCGTCAAAAAAAAACACTTTTCCATCGTCAAAAAAACGACTTTTCCATCGTCAAAAAAACGACTTTTCCATCGTCAAAAAAACGACTTTTCCATCGTCAAAAAAGCGACTTTTCCATCGTCAAAAAAACGACTTTTCCATCATCAAAAAACGACTTTTCCATCGTCAAAGAAACAATTTTTCCATCGTCAAAAAAACACTTTTCCATCGTCAAAAAAAAACGACTTTTCCATCATCAAAAAAAACACTTTTCCATCCTCCAAAAAAACGACTTTTCCATCGTCAAAAAAAACGACTTTTCCATCATAAAAAAACACTTTTCCATCGTCAAAGAAACAAGTTTTCCATTGTCAAAAAAACGACTTTTCCATTGTCAACAAAAACGACTTGTCCATCGTCAAAAAAAACGACTTTTCCATCGTCAAAAAAAACGACTTTTCCATCGTCCAAAAAAATGACTTTTCCATCGTCAAAAAAAACACTTTTCCATCGTCAAAAAAACCGACTTTTCCATCGTCAAAAAAAGAATTTTCCATCGTCAAAAAAAACACTTTTCCATCGTCCAAAAAAACGACTTTTCCATCGTCAAAAAACAACTTTTCATTGTCAAAAAACGAATTTTCCATCGTAAAAAAAGACATTTTCATCTTAAAAAAAAACACTTTTCCATCGTCAAAGAAACGACTTTTCCATCGTCCAAAAAACGACTTTTCATTGTCAAAAAACGACTTTTCCATCGTAAAAAAAGACATTTCCATCATCAAAAAAAACACTTTTCCATCGTCAAAAAAAAAACGACTTTTCCATCGTAAAAAAACAACTTTTCATTGTCAAAAAACGAATTTTCCATCGTAAAAAAAGACATTTTCATCTTAAAAAAAAACACTTTTCCATCGTCAAAAAAAAAAACGACTTTTCCATCGTAAAAAAACAACTTTTCCATCATTAAAAAAAACTTCTCTTCCATCGTCAAAGAAACAACTTTTCCATCGTAAAAAAACGACTTTTCCATCGTCAAAAAAACACTTTTCCATCGTCAAAAAAACACTTTTCCATCGTCAAAGAAACAACTTTTCCATCGTCAAAGAAGCAACTTTTCCATCGTCAAAAAACGACTTTTCCATCGTCAAAAAACGACTTTTCCATCATAAAAAAAACGACTTTTCCATCGTCAAAAAACGACTTTTCCATCATAAAAAAACGACTTTTCCATCGTCAAAAAAACGACTTTTCCATCATCAAAAAACGACTTTTCCATCGTCAAAGAAACAATTTTTCCATCGTCAAAAAAACACTTTTCCATCGTCAAAGAAACAATTTTTTCATCGTCAAAAAAACACTTTTCCATCGTCAAAAAAAATGACTTTTCCATCGTCAAAAAAAACACTTTTCCATCGTCAAAAAAACGACTTTTCCATCGTCAAAAAAACGACTTTTCCATCGTCAAAAAAAAAAACACTTTTCCATCGTCAAAAAAACGACTTTTCCATCGTCAAAAAAACGACTTTTCCATCGTCAAAAAAACGACTTTTCCATCGTCAAAAAAATGACTTTTCCATCGTCAAAAAAAACACTTTTCCATCCTCAAAAAAAACGACTTTTCCATCGTCAAAAAACGACTTTTCAATCGTCAAAAAAACACTTTTCCATCGTCAAAGAAAACACTTTTCCATCCTCCAAAAAAACGACTTTTCCATCGTCAAAAAAAAACACTTTTCCATCGTCAAAAAAACGACTTTTCCATCGTCAAAAAAACGACTTTTCCATCGTCAAAAAAAAACACTTTTCCATCGTCAAAAAAACGACTTTTCCATCGTCAAAAAAACGACTTTTCCATCATCAAAAAAACGACTTTTCCATCATCAAAAAACGACTTTTCCATCGTCAAAGAAACAATTTTTCCATCGTCAAAAAAACACTTTTCCATCGTCAAAGAAACAATTTTTTCATCGTCAAAAAAACACTTTTCCATCGTCAAAAAAACGACTTTTCCATCATCAAAAAACGACTTTTCCATTGTCAAAAAACGACTTTTCCATCATCAAAAAAAACGACTTTTCCATCATAAAAAAACGACTTTTCCATTGTCAAAAAATGACTTTTCAATCGTCAAAAAAACACTTTTCCATCGTCAAAGAAACAAGTTTTCCATTGTCAAAAAAACGACTTTTCAATTGTCAAAAGACGACTTTTCCATCGTCAACAAAAACGACTTTTCCATCGTCAAAAAAAACACTTTTCCATCGTCAAAAAAACGACTTTTCCATCGTCAAAAAAAACGACTTTTCCATCGTCCAAAAAAACGACTTTTCCATCGTCAAAAAAAAAAACACTTTTCCATCGTCAAAAAAAACGACTTTTCCATCGTCAAAAAAAGAATTTTCCATCGTCAAAAAAAACACTTTTCCATCGTCCAAAAAAACGACTTTTCCATCGTCAAAAAACAACTTTTCATTGTCAAAAAACGAATTTTCCATCGTAAAAAAAGACATTTTCATCTTAAAAAAAAACACTTTTCCATCGTCAAAGAAACGACTTTTCCATCGTCCAAAAAACGACTTTTTTATATTGTCAAAAAACGACTTTTCCACCGTAAAAAAAGACATTTCCATCATCAAAAAAAACACTTTTCCATCGTCAAAAAAAATGACTTTTCCATCGTCAAAAAAAACACTTTTCCATCCTCCAAAAAAACGACTTTTCCATCGTCAAAAAAAAACACTTTTCCATCGTCAAAAAAACGACTTTTCCATCGTCAAAAAAACGACTTTTCCATCGTCAAAAAAAAAACACTTTTCCATCGTCAAAAAAACGACTTTTCCATCGTCAAAAAACTACTTTTCCATCATCAAAAAAACGACTTTTCCATCATCAAAAAACGACTTTTCCATCGTCAAAGAAACAATTTTTTCATCGTCAAAAAAACACTTTTCCATCGTCAAAAAAACGACTTTTCCATCATCAAAAAACGACTTTTCCATCGTCAAAGAAACAATTTTTCCATCGTCAAAAAAACACTTTTCCATCGTCAAAAAAAAACGACTTTTCCATCATCAAAAAAAACACTTTTCCATCCTCCAAAAAAACGACTTTTCCATCGTCAAAAAAAACGACTTTTCCATCATAAAAAAACGACTTTTCCATCGTCAAAAAAACACTTTTCCATCGTCAAAGAAACAAGTTTTCCATTGTCAAAAAACGACTTTTCCATTGTCAACAAAAACGACTTGTCCATCGTCAAAAAAAACGACTTTTCCATCGTCAAAAAAAACGACTTTTCCATCGTCCAAAAAAATGACTTTTCCATCGTCAAAAAAAACACTTTTCCATCGTCAAAAAAACCGACTTTTCCATCGTCAAAAAAAGAATTTTCCATCGTCAAAAAAAACACTTTTCCATCGTCCAAAAAAACGACTTTTCCATCGTCAAAAAACAACTTTTCATTGTCAAAAAACGAATTTTCCATCGTAAAAAAAGACATTTTCATCTTAAAAAAAAACACTTTTCCATCGTCAAAGAAACGACTTTTCCATCGTCCAAAAAACGACTTTTCATTGTCAAAAAACGACTTTTCCATCGTAAAAAAAGACATTTCCATCATCAAAAAAAACACTTTTCCATCGTCAAAAAAAAAAACGACTTTTCCATCGTAAAAAAACAACTTTTCCATCATTAAAAAAAACTTCTCTTCCATCGTCAAAGAAACAACTTTTCCATCGTCAAAAAAACGACTTTTCCATCGTAAAAAAATGACTTTTCCATCGTCAAAAAAACGACTTTTCCATCGTAAAAAAACGACTTTTCCATCGTCAAAAAAACACTTTTCCATCGTCAAAAAAACACTTTTCCATCGTCAAAGAAACAACTTTTCCATCGTCAAAGAAGCAACTTTTCCATCGTCAAAAAACGACTTTTCCATCGTCAAAAAACGACTTTTCCATCATAAAAAAAACGACTTTTCCATCGTCAAAAAACGACTTTTCCATCATAAAAAAACGACTTTTCCATCGTCAAAAAAACGACTTTTCCATCATCAAAAAACGACTTTTCCATCGTCAAAGAAACAATTTTTCCATCGTCAAAAAAACACTTTTCCATCGTCAAAGAAACAATTTTTTCATCGTCAAAAAAACACTTTTTCATCGTCAAAAAAAACACTTTTCCATCGTCAAAAAAACGACTTTTCCATCGTCAAAAAAACGACTTTTCCATCGTCAAAAAAAAAAACACTTTTCCATCGTCAAAAAAACGACTTTTCCATCGTCAAAAAAACGACTTTTCCATCGTCAAAAAAACGACTTTTCCATCGTCAAAAAAATGACTTTTCCATCGTCAAAAAAAACACTTTTCCATCCTCAAAAAAAACGACTTTTCCACCGTCAAAAAACGACTTTTCAATCGTCAAAAAAACACTTTTCCATCGTCAAAGAAAACACTTTTCCATCCTCCAAAAAAACGACTTTTCCATCGTCAAAAAAAAACACTTTTCCATCGTCAAAAAAACGACTTTTCCATCGTCAAAAAAACGACTTTTCCATCGTCAAAAAAAAACACTTTTCCATCGTCAAAAAAACGACTTTTCCATCGTCAAAAAAACGACTTTTCCATCATCAAAAAAACGACTTTTCCATCATCAAAAAACGACTTTTCCATCGTCAAAGAAACAATTTTTCCATCGTCAAAAAAACACTTTTCCATCGTCAAAGAAACAATTTTTTCATCGTCAAAAAAACACTTTTCCATCGTCAAAAAAACGACTTTTCCATCATCAAAAAACGACTTTTCCATTGTCAAAAAACGACTTTTCCATCATCAAAAAAAACGACTTTTCCATCATAAAAAAACGACTTTTCCATTGTCAAAAAATGACTTTTCAATCGTCAAAAAAACACTTTTCCATCGTCAAAGAAACAAGTTTTCCATTGTCAAAAAAACGACTTTTCAATTGTCAAAAGACGACTTTTCCATCGTCAACAAAAACGACTTTTCCATCGTCAAAAAAAACACTTTTCCATCGTCAAAAAAACGACTTTTCCATCGTCCAAAAAAACGACTTTTCCATCGTCAAAAAAAAAAACACTTTTCCATCGTCAAAAAAAACGACTTTTCCATCGTCAAAAAAAGAATTTTCCATCGTCAAAAAAAACACTTTTCCATCGTCCAAAAAAACGACTTTTCCATCGTCAAAAAACAACTTTTCATTGTCAAAAAACGAATTTTCCATCGTAAAAAAAGACATTTTCATCTTAAAAAAAAACACTTTTCCATCGTCAAAGAAACGACTTTTCCATCGTCCAAAAAACGACTTTTTTATATTGTCAAAAAACGACTTTTCCACCGTAAAAAAAGACATTTCCATCATCAAAAAAAACACTTTTCCATCGTCAAAAAAAATGACTTTTCCATCGTCAAAAAAAACACTTTTCCATCCTCCAAAAAAACGACTTTTCCATCGTCAAAAAAAACCACTTTTCCATCGTCAAAAAAACGACTTTTCCATCGTCAAAAAAACGACTTTTCCATCGTCAAAAAAACGACTTTTCCATCGTCAAAAAAACGACTTTTCCATCATCAAAAAAACGACTTTTCCATCATCAAAAAACGACTTTTCCATCGTCAAAGAAACAATTTTTTCATCGTCAAAAAAACACTTTTCCATCGTCAAAAAAACGACTTTTCCATCATCAAAAAACGACTTTTCCATCGTCAAAGAAACAATTTTTCCATCGTCAAAAAAACACTTTTCCATCGTCAAAAAAAAAAACACTTTTCCATCGTCAAAAAAAACGACTTTTCCATCGTCAAAAAAAGAATTTTCCATCGTCAAAAAAAACACTTTTCCATCGTCCAAAAAAACGACTTTTCCATCGTCAAAAAACAACTTTTCATTGTCAAAAAACGAATTTTCCATCGTAAAAAAAGACATTTTCATCTTAAAAAAAAACACTTTTCCATCGTCAAAGAAACGACTTTTCCATCGTCCAAAAAACGACTTTTTTATATTGTCAAAAAACGACTTTTCCACCGTAAAAAAAGACATTTCCATCATCAAAAAAAACACTTTTCCATCGTCAAAAAAAATGACTTTTCCATCGTCAAAAAAAACACTTTTCCATCCTCCAAAAAAACGACTTTTCCATCGTCAAAAAAAAACACTTTTCCATCGTCAAAAAAACGACTTTTCCATCGTCAAAAAAACGACTTTTCCATCGTCAAAAAAACGACTTTTCCATCGTCAAAAAAGCGACTTTTCCATCGTCAAAAAAACGACTTTTCCATCATCAAAAAACGACTTTTCCATCGTCAAAGAAACAATTTTTCCATCGTCAAAAAAACACTTTTCCATCGTCAAAAAAAAACGACTTTTCCATCATCAAAAAAAACACTTTTCCATCCTCCAAAAAAACGACTTTTCCATCGTCAAAAAAAACGACTTTTCCATCATAAAAAAACACTTTTCCATCGTCAAAGAAACAAGTTTTCCATTGTCAAAAAAACGACTTTTCCATTGTCAACAAAAACGACTTGTCCATCGTCAAAAAAAACGACTTTTCCATCGTCAAAAAAAACGACTTTTCCATCGTCCAAAAAAATGACTTTTCCATCGTCAAAAAAAACACTTTTCCATCGTCAAAAAAACCGACTTTTCCATCGTCAAAAAAAGAATTTTCCATCGTCAAAAAAAACACTTTTCCATCGTCCAAAAAAACGACTTTTCCATCGTCAAAAAACAACTTTTCATTGTCAAAAAACGAATTTTCCATCGTAAAAAAAGACATTTTCATCTTAAAAAAAAACACTTTTCCATCGTCAAAGAAACGACTTTTCCATCGTCCAAAAAACGACTTTTCATTGTCAAAAAACGACTTTTCCATCGTAAAAAAAGACATTTCCATCATCAAAAAAAACACTTTTCCATCGTCAAAAAAAAAACGACTTTTCCATCGTAAAAAAACAACTTTTCATTGTCAAAAAACGAATTTTCCATCGTAAAAAAAGACATTTTCATCTTAAAAAAAAACACTTTTCCATCGTCAAAAAAAAAAACGACTTTTCCATCGTAAAAAAACAACTTTTCCATCATTAAAAAAAACTTCTCTTCCATCGTCAAAGAAACAACTTTTCCATCGTAAAAAAACGACTTTTCCATCGTCAAAAAAACACTTTTCCATCGTCAAAAAAACACTTTTCCATCGTCAAAGAAACAACTTTTCCATCGTCAAAGAAGCAACTTTTCCATCGTCAAAAAACGACTTTTCCATCGTCAAAAAACGACTTTTCCATCATAAAAAAAACGACTTTTCCATCGTCAAAAAACGACTTTTCCATCATAAAAAAACGACTTTTCCATCGTCAAAAAAACGACTTTTCCATCATCAAAAAACGACTTTTCCATCGTCAAAGAAACAATTTTTCCATCGTCAAAAAAACACTTTTCCATCGTCAAAGAAACAATTTTTTCATCGTCAAAAAAACACTTTTCCATCGTCAAAAAAAATGACTTTTCCATCGTCAAAAAAAACACTTTTCCATCGTCAAAAAAACGACTTTTCCATCGTCAAAAAAACGACTTTTCCATCGTCAAAAAAAAAAACACTTTTCCATCGTCAAAAAAACGACTTTTCCATCGTCAAAAAAACGACTTTTCCATCGTCAAAAAAACGACTTTTCCATCGTCAAAAAAATGACTTTTCCATCGTCAAAAAAAACACTTTTCCATCCTCAAAAAAAACGACTTTTCCATCGTCAAAAAACGACTTTTCAATCGTCAAAAAAACACTTTTCCATCGTCAAAGAAAACACTTTTCCATCCTCCAAAAAAACGACTTTTCCATCGTCAAAAAAAAACACTTTTCCATCGTCAAAAAAACGACTTTTCCATCGTCAAAAAAACGACTTTTCCATCGTCAAAAAAAAACACTTTTCCATCGTCAAAAAAACGACTTTTCCATCGTCAAAAAAACGACTTTTCCATCATCAAAAAAACGACTTTTCCATCATCAAAAAACGACTTTTCCATCGTCAAAGAAACAATTTTTCCATCGTCAAAAAAACACTTTTCCATCGTCAAAGAAACAATTTTTTCATCGTCAAAAAAACACTTTTCCATCGTCAAAAAAACGACTTTTCCATCATCAAAAAACGACTTTTCCATTGTCAAAAAACGACTTTTCCATCATCAAAAAAAACGACTTTTCCATCATAAAAAAACGACTTTTCCATTGTCAAAAAATGACTTTTCAATCGTCAAAAAAACACTTTTCCATCGTCAAAGAAACAAGTTTTCCATTGTCAAAAAAACGACTTTTCAATTGTCAAAAGACGACTTTTCCATCGTCAACAAAAACGACTTTTCCATCGTCAAAAAAAACACTTTTCCATCGTCAAAAAAACGACTTTTCCATCGTCAAAAAAAACGACTTTTCCATCGTCCAAAAAAACGACTTTTCCATCGTCAAAAAAAAAAACACTTTTCCATCGTCAAAAAAAATGACTTTTCCATCGTCAAAAAAAGAATTTTCCATCGTCAAAAAAAACACTTTTCCATCGTCCAAAAAAACGACTTTTCCATCGTCAAAAAACAACTTTTCATTGTCAAAAAACGAATTTTCCATCGTAAAAAAAGACATTTTCATCTTAAAAAAAAACACTTTTCCATCGTCAAAGAAACGACTTTTCCATCGTCCAAAAAACGACTTTTTTATATTGTCAAAAAACGACTTTTCCACCGTAAAAAAAGACATTTCCATCATCAAAAAAAACACTTTTCCATCGTCAAAAAAAATGACTTTTCCATCGTCAAAAAAAACACTTTTCCATCCTCCAAAAAAACGACTTTTCCATCGTCAAAAAAAAACACTTTTCCATCGTCAAAAAAACGACTTTTCCATCGTCAAAAAAACGACTTTTCCATCGTCAAAAAAAAAACACTTTTCCATCGTCAAAAAAACGACTTTTCCATCGTCAAAAAACTACTTTTCCATCATCAAAAAAACGACTTTTCCATCATCAAAAAACGACTTTTCCATCGTCAAAGAAACAATTTTTTCATCGTCAAAAAAACACTTTTCCATCGTCAAAAAAACGACTTTTCCATCATCAAAAAACGACTTTTCCATCGTCAAAGAAACAATTTTTCCATCGTCAAAAAAACACTTTTCCATCGTCAAAAAAAAACGACTTTTCCATCATCAAAAAAAACACTTTTCCATCCTCCAAAAAAACGACTTTTCCATCGTCAAAAAAAACGACTTTTCCATCATAAAAAAACGACTTTTCCATCGTCAAAAAAACACTTTTCCATCGTCAAAGAAACAAGTTTTCCATTGTCAAAAAAACGACTTTTCCATTGTCAACAAAAACGACTTGTCCATCGTCAAAAAAAACGACTTTTCCATCGTCAAAAAAAACGACTTTTCCATCGTCCAAAAAAATGACTTTTCCATCGTCAAAAAAAACACTTTTCCATCGTCAAAAAAACCGACTTTTCCATCGTCAAAAAAAGAATTTTCCATCGTCAAAAAAAACACTTTTCCATCGTCCAAAAAAACGACTTTTCCATCGTCAAAAAACAACTTTTCATTGTCAAAAAACGAATTTTCCATCGTAAAAAAAGACATTTTCATCTTAAAAAAAAACACTTTTCCATCGTCAAAGAAACGACTTTTCCATCGTCCAAAAAACGACTTTTCATTGTCAAAAAACGACTTTTCCATCGTAAAAAAAGACATTTCCATCATCAAAAAAAACACTTTTCCATCGTCAAAAAAAAAAACGACTTTTCCATCGTAAAAAAACAACTTTTCCATCATTAAAAAAAACTTCTCTTCCATCGTCAAAGAAACAACTTTTCCATCGTCAAAGAAACAATTTTTTCATCGTCAAAAAAACACTTTTCCATCGTCAAAAAAACGACTTTTCCATCATCAAAAAACGACTTTTTCATCGTCAAAGAAACAATTTTTCCATCGTCAAAAAAACACTTTTCCATCGTCAAAAAAAAAACGACTTTTCCATCATCAAAAAAAACACTTTTCCATCCTCCAAAAAAACGACTTTTCCATCGTCAAAAAAAACGACTTTTCCATCATAAAAAAACGACTTTTCCATCGTCAAAAAAACACTTTTCCATCGTCAAAGAAACAAGTTTTCCATTGTCAAAAAAACGACTTTTCCATTGTCAACAAAAACGACTTGTCCATCGTCAAAAAAAACGACTTTTCCATCGTCAAAAAAAACGACTTTTCCATCGTCCAAAAAAATGACTTTTCCATCGTCAAAAAAAACACTTTTCCATCGTCAAAAAAACCGACTTTTCCATCGTCAAAAAAAGAATTTTCCATCGTCAAAAAAAACACTTTTCCATCGTCCAAAAAAACGACTTTTCCATCGTCAAAAAACAACTTTTCATTGTCAAAAAACGAATTTTCCATCGTAAAAAAAAACATTTTCATCTTAAAAAAAAACCCTTTTCCATTGTCAAAGAAACGACTTTTCCATCGTCCAAAAAACGACTTTTCATTGTCAAAAAACGACTTTTCCATCGTAAAAAAAGACATTTCCATCATCAAAAAAAACACTTTTCCATCGTCAAAAAAAAAAACGACTTTTCCATCGTAAAAAAACAACTTTTCCATCATTAAAAAAAACTTCTCTTCCATCGTCAAAGAAACAACTTTTCCATCGTAAAAAAACGACTTTTCCATCGTCAAAAAAACACTTTTCCATCGTCAAAAAAACACTTTTCCATCGTCAAAGAAACAACTTTTCCATCGTCAAAGAAGAAACTTTTCCATCGTCAAAAAACGACTTTTCATTGTCAAAAAACGACTTTTCCATCGTAAAAAAAGACATTTCCATCATCAAAAAAAACACTTTTCCATCGTCAAAAAAAAAACGACTTTTCCATCGTAAAAAAACAACTTTTCCATCATTAAAAAAAACTTCTCTTCCATCGTCAAAGAAACAACTTTTCCATCGTCAAAGAAACAATTTTTTCATCGTCAAAAAAACACTTTTCCATCGTCAAAAAAACGACTTTTCCATCATCAAAAAACGACTTTTTCATCGTCAAAGAAACAATTTTTCCATCGTCAAAAAAACACTTTTCCATCGTCAAAAAAAAAACGACTTTTCCATCATCAAAAAAAACACTTTTCCATCCTCCAAAAAAACGACTTTTCCATCGTCAAAAAAAACGACTTTTCCATCATAAAAAAACGACTTTTCCATCGTCAAAAAAACACTTTTCCATCGTCAAAGAAACAAGTTTTCCATTGTCAAAAAAACGACTTTTCCATTGTCAACAAAAACGACTTGTCCATCGTCAAAAAAAACGACTTTTCCATCGTCAAAAAAAACGACTTTTCCATCGTCCAAAAAAATGACTTTTCCATCGTCAAAAAAAACACTTTTCCATCGTCAAAAAAACCGACTTTTCCATCGTCAAAAAAAGAATTTTCCATCGTCAAAAAAAACACTTTTCCATCGTCCAAAAAAACGACTTTTCCATCGTCAAAAAACAACTTTTCATTGTCAAAAAACGAATTTTCCATCGTAAAAAAAAACATTTTCATCTTAAAAAAAAACCCTTTTCCATTGTCAAAGAAACGACTTTTCCATCGTCCAAAAAACGACTTTTCATTGTCAAAAAACGACTTTTCCATCGTAAAAAAAGACATTTCCATCATCAAAAAAAACACTTTTCCATCGTCAAAAAAAAAAACGACTTTTCCATCGTAAAAAAACAACTTTTCCATCATTAAAAAAAACTTCTCTTCCATCGTCAAAGAAACAACTTTTCCATCGTAAAAAAACGACTTTTCCATCGTCAAAAAAACACTTTTCCATCGTCAAAAAAACACTTTTCCATCGTCAAAGAAACAACTTTTCCATCGTCAAAGAAGCAACTTTTCCATCGTCAAAAAACGACTTTTCCATCGTCAAAAAACGACTTTTCCATCATAAAAAAAACGACTTTTCCATCGTCAAAAAACGACTTTTCCATCATAAAAAAACGACTTTTCCATCGTCAAAAAAACGACTTTTCCATCATCAAAAAACGACTTTTCCATCGTCAAAGAAACAATTTTTCCATCGTCAAAAAAACACTTTTCCATCGTCAAAGAAACAATTTTTTCATCGTCAAAAAAACACTTTTCCATCGTCAAAAAAAATGACTTTTCCATCGTCAAAAAAAACACTTTTCCATCGTCAAAAAAACGACTTTTCCATCGTCAAAAAAACGACTTTTCCATCGTCAAAAAAAAAAACACTTTTCCATCGTCAAAAAAACGACTTTTCCATCGTCAAAAAAACGACTTTTCCATCGTCAAAAAAACGACTTTTCCATCGTCAAAAAAATGACTTTTCCATCGTCAAAAAAAACACTTTTCCATCCTCAAAAAAAACGACTTTTCCATCGTCAAAAAACGACTTTTCAATCGTCAAAAAAACACTTTTCCATCGTCAAAGAAAACACTTTTCCATCCTCCAAAAAAACGACTTTTCCATCGTCAAAAAAAAACACTTTTCCATCGTCAAAAAAACGACTTTTCCATCGTCAAAAAAACGACTTTTCCATCGTCAAAAAAAAAACACTTTTCCATCGTCAAAAAAACACTTTTCCATCGTCAAAAAAACGACTTTTCCATCATCAAAAAACGACTTTTCCATCGTCAAAGAAACAATTTTTCCATCGTCAAAAAAACACTTTTCCATCGTCAAAAAAACGACTTTTCCATCATCAAAAAACGACTTTTCCATCGTCAAAGAAACAATTTTTCCATCGTCAAAAAAACACTTTTCCATCGTCAAAGAAACAATTTTTTCATCGTCAAAAAAACACTTTTCCATCGTCAAAAAAAATGACTTTTCCATCGTCAAAAAAAACACTTTTCCATCCTCCAAAAAAACGACTTTTCCATCGTCAAAAAAAAACACTTTTCCATCGTCAAAAAAACGACTTTTCCATCGTCAAAAAAACACTTTTCCATCGTCAAAAAAACAATTTTTTCATCGTCAAAAAAACACTTTTCCATCGTCAAAGAAACAATTTTTTCATCGTCAAAGAAACAACTTTTCCATCGTCAAAAAAACACTTTTCCATCGTCAAAGAAACACTTTTCCATCGTCAAAAAAACTACTTTTCCATCATCAAACGACTTTTCCATCGTCAAAGAAACAATTTTTCCATCGTCAAAAAAACACTTTTCCATTGTCAAAAAACGACTTTTCCATCATCAAAAAAAACGACTTTTCCATCATAAAAAAACGACTTTTCCATTGTCAAAAAACGACTTTTCAATCGTCAAAAAAACACTTTTCCATCGTCAAAGAAACAAGTTTTCCATTGTCAAAAAACCGACTTTTCCATTGTCAAAAGACGACTTTTCCATCGTCAACAAAAACGACTTTTCCATCGTCAAAAAAAAACTTTTCCATCGTCAAAAAAAACGACTTTTCCATTGTCAAAAAACGACTTTTCAATCGTCAAAAAAACACTTTTCCATCGTCAAAGAAACAAGTTTTCCATTGTCAAAAAACCGACTTTTCATTGTCAAAAAACGACTTTTCCACCGTAAAAAAAGACATTTCCATCATCAAAAAAAACACTTTTCCATCGTCAAAAAAAAACGACTTTTCCATCGTAAAAAAACAACTTTTCCATCATTAAAAAAAACTTCTCTTCCATCGTCAAAGAAACAACTTTTCCATCGTAAAAAAACGACTTTTCCATCGTCAAAAAAACACTTTTCCATCGTCAAAGAAACAACTTTTCCATCGTCAAAGAAGCAACTTTTCCATCGTCAAAAAACGACTTTTCCATCATAAAAAAACGACTTTTCCATTGTCAAAAAACGACTTTTCCATCATCAAAAAACGACTTTTCAATCGTCAAAAAAACACTTTTCCATCGTCAAAGAAACAATTTTTCCATTGTCAAAAAAACGACTTTTCCATTGTCAAAAGACGACTTTTCCATTGTCAAAAAACGACTTTTCCATCGTAAAAAAACACTTTTCCATCTTCAAAAAAATAATTTTTCCATCGTCAAAGAAACAACTTTTCCATCGTCAAAAAACGACTTTTCTATCATCAAAAAACAACTTTTCCATCATCAAAAAAACTACTTTTCCACCGTCAAAAAAACGACTTTTACATTGTCAAAAACGATTTTTCCATCATCTAATAAACTAATTTTCCATGGTAAAAAAATTTCTTTTCCCGTCAAAAAAAAAAAAAGACATTTCTATCATCAAAAAACGAAAAAGTCATTTTTTGATGAAGGAAAAGTCGTTTTTTGATGATGCAAAAATCATTTTTAAATGATGGAAAATCGCTTTTTTGACGATGGAAAAGTTGTTTTTTCGATGATGGAAGTCGTTTTTAAATGATGGAAAAGACGATTTTTTGATGATGGAAAAGTCGTTTTTCGATGATGGAAAAGACGATTTTTTGATGATGGAAAAGTCGTTTTAAAATTATGGAAAAGACGTTTTTTTGACCATGGAAAAGTCGTTTTTCGATGATGGAAAAAACGATTTTTTGACGATGGAAAAGTCGGTTTTCGATGATAGAAAAGTCGTTTTTAAATGATGGAAAAGACGATTTTTTGACGATGGAAAAGTCGTTTTTAAATGATGGAAAAGTCGTTTTTTTGATGATGGAAAAGTCGTTTTTTTGACAATGGAAAAGTCGGTTTTCGATGATAGAAAAGTCGTTTTTAAATGATGGAAAAGACGATTTTTTGACGATGGAAAAGTCGTTTTTAAATGATGGAAAAGACGATTTTTTGACGATGGAAAAGTCGTTTTTAAATGATGGAAAAGTCGTTTTTTTGATGCTGGAAAAGTCGTTTTTAAATGATGGAAAAGTCGTTTTTTTTATGCTGGAAAAGTCGTTTTTCGATGATAGAAAAGTCGTTTTTAAATGATGGAAAAGACGCTTTTTTGACGATGGAAAAGTCGTTTTTCGATGAAGAAAAATTTGTTTTTAAATGATGGAAAAGTCGTTTTTTTGATGATGGAAAAGTCGTTTTTAAATGATGGAAAAGTCGTTTTTAAATGATGGAAAAGTCGTTTTTTTGACGATGGAAAAGTCTTTTTTTGATGATGGAAAAGTCGGTTTTTGATGATGGAAAAGTCGTTTTCAGATGATGGAAAAGTCGTTTTTTTGATGATGGAAAAGTCGTTTTTTTGATGATGGAAAAGTCGTTTTTTTGATGATGGAAAAGTCGTTTTTAAATGATGGAAAAGTCGTTTTTTTTGATGATGGAAAAGTCGTTTTTTAGATGATGGAAAAGTCTTTTTTTTATGATGGAAAAGTCTTTTTTTTTTTAGATGAAAATTTTTCATAAAACTAATTTAGCTTTTTTTTTTTTTTTTAACAGTTTTCAAGCACAGTAGGTGTGTTTGAAGGTCAGACATTTTGATCATAAAGCCTCTTCAGTCACTGATTGATTGCTGGATGCAGTTCTCTGTTGATCAATAAAGCCGTTTGTTTGACCACTGTTCTCTAAATCAGCTTCATCATGTTCACATCATCAGTGTGGGATATCAGGAACAAAAGACAAACTCAGAGAATGAGATGAAGCAGACGAATACACAATATATACCAGATAAACATCAGGGTGTGTGTATATATATATATATATGTGTGTGTGTGTGTGTGTGTGTCAGGATTCCAGCAGGTCTCAGATGTAGATATAGAAAGAGTGTGTGTGTGTGTGTGTGTGTGTGTATAGACTGCAGGATTTTAGCTCAATTTTGACTCGTCGACAGATCACAGGTAAATCGGTGCTCCTGCATGCGAGTGACAATCACAGTGTGAACTCTCAAAGACGTGATCTGAGAGAGTCGCCGAGGCCTGTGAGATATTTGGCGTGCTGAATATCTGGAGCTGTCAGCGATTCAAATCCTGCTGTATGACTGAAAATAACATCAGCGACCACCAACAGCCAATCAGAGAGCAGCATTCACTAGTGTGTGTGTGTGTGTGTGTGTGTGTGTGTGTGTGTGTGTGTGTGTTTTTGGCTGTGAGACGTAGTTTGGACGAAGTTGTCGAAGATTCTTCCTATTGTAAAGTCCTGCAGTGTGAACATCAGGGACGGAACGCCAGCCCAGACAGTCCTGCAGTGTGAACTCGGCATCAGGGCAGACGTGTTTTCATGCTTTAGTGTTTGTAAATCACATTAAAGGTGGAATCTCTCTGACAGACCCGTGTGTGTGTGTGTGTGTGTGTGTGTGTGTGTGTGTGTGTTTCAGTGATAGACGTGCAGGCCTTCGAGCGTCTGCTGGGCTCCTGTAAGCAGATCCTCAAGAGGAACATCACACACTACGAGCAGCAGCTGGTGGCGGTGTTCGGATCCAGCGTCGACCTCAAACACTGACACACACACACACACACACACACACACACACACACACACACACACACACACACACACACACACACCTCAAAAATATAAGTTATATAAATAAAAGTGTGTGTGTGTTAACGGCAAAACTATCGGTCCTCCTGTTTTCCTCCAGATACTCCCAGAGTGCCGTTGGGCAGGGGGGAGATGTGGTCAGTGTAGTTGCAGCTCTTCTTCATTAAGGTCTGAGTGAAGCGTCAGTTCAGTTCAGTTCAGCAGTGTTACAGCAGCTCAGTGAACTAACCCCACAGCACCCTCCACTCCAACATCAGCCCGGCCAAACACATCACTGACCAGACACACACACACACACACACACGCTGTTCAACTGCCTATGAGCACGCACGCGCACACACACACACACACACCTGAAATCAAGAGTGTATTTATGTGCAGCTCAGCATGAGAGTGTTTGATGAATCTGTCTGACACACACATACACACACGCACGCGCGCACGCACACACGCACGCACGCACAGCAGGATGTGTAACAGGTTTAGAAGTGTGCACTGTAGAGTGTGCTGTAAATGCTGCTCTAGTATCTTCTGCACACACAAACACATACACACACACACACACACACACACACACACACACACACACACACACACACACAGATAGATTCCCCCCCTGCTGATGTGTGTGTGTGTGTGTGTGTGTGTGTGTGTGTGGTCAATAAAGTCTGGAATAAGGACAGAAGTGTGTGTTTTCTGGTCATTTTTGTTTATTTGAGTAAGAAAGTGTGAAGTGCCGCCTGACGCAGCGGCCGCAGTATTTACAGTTCATCATTGCGCATCAGTCCGTCTCCGCTCGTCCGGCCGCCGCAAACCTTTAAATATTTAAAATATGTACAGTCCTCCATGATCAGTGCGTCTGCGGGCACCGCTGCGGTTAAAAACACACACTCTCACACACACACACACACACACACACACACACACAGGTACAGTTCAGACGGAGGTGATGACGATCATCAGGTGAGGGGAGATGCTGGAGATCTGGCTGAGCAGATCCGGAGCCAGGCGGGACAGGTGACTCTCCGAAAACTCACACGGCGGGAAAATCTGCAGGACGAACGCCGGCTGCGGAGAACACAGGCTAGCGTTAGCATCAGCAGCGCACATCACTGCATCATCACAGCTACAATCCACGATACATCTAGATTACTTGTGTAGAGGACTTCTGGACTACTTTCAGACGATTACTCCTGAATTATACTCACATTACATCTGTGATGCTTTCTCGATTACTTTTAGATTACTTTTGTCAATTATTTCTGGACTACATTTAAATTATTTAGTATATTACTATTGGATTACATTTACATTACAGAAGTAATCCAAACACTGTACAAAGTGGACTGATGTAAAGTACTTGTGGATTACATTTAGATTACTTTTGTAGAGTACTTTTTTACTTTTGAGAATACTTTTGTAGATTGTTTGATTACAGTTAGATTACATTTGTGGAGTACTTTTTGGATTACACTTAAATTACTTTAGGATTGCATTTATACTACTTTAGTAGATTACTTTGATTACAGTTAGATAACATTTACAAAAGTAATCAAAATGCAATCTACAAGAGTAATATAAATGTAATCCAAAAGTAATCTGCAAAACTAATCCAACAGTTATCTACAAAAGAGCACATGTAATCCAGGTTATCTACAAAAGAGCACACATGTAATCTAACTAATCAAAGTAATCTACAAAAGTCATTTAAATGTTAAGTACTTTATTTTTTGGATTACATTTAAATTAATGTTGTAGATTGCATTTATAGTACTTTTGTAGTGATTTGTTTTGTAGTACAAAAGTAATTTAAACAGATTAGTTTTTGATTACATTTAGCTTACATATGTGCTCTTTTGTAGATAACAGACTACCTTTAGATTACTGTAGTAGATTACATTTGGATTACTTTTGCAGAATATTCTTAGATTACAGTTAGATAAGATTTGCACTGTAGATCACTTTTGTGCTTCTTTGTAGATCACAGATTTGAATTAGATTTAAGATTACCTTTGTGTTTATTTCTTTAGTACTTCTGGATTACATTTGCATTAAGAGTTTTGCGTAAATGTTTATGTCACTAATGTTGAAGCAGGATATTTTATTTTAACAGAGAGAAATAAAAGATAAACAGAAGCTTCAAAATAAAGTGCAAAGGTGGACATTGAACAGTCAGTTATTTAGAAAACAGCGACTTTACAAAAAAACACCAGTGAAAATGCACAGCAGTACAACTGCAGCATCACACGCTTAAACTAAAGACAGTGGAAGAGCAGATGAGCGTATTCATGCAGCACGAGTATTTCAGAAAGTAGTTTAGTTCAATTACTAGTGCAGGAAAACGACTCGTCCTCCGCTAACACTTTATTTCTTTAGTCAGATATTTCCCAAGCGACGTTTACCAGCACAATGACCGCTTTCACTGTATTTCCTATAACACTAAATATTAAAACAATATTAATATCAGTAGTCAATAACTTTAAGATCTTTTCAAGCAAACCACTGTTGTTGAATGAGTTGCCTAATTACCCTAGAGAAGCCTTTCAATGTCAGGAAGCTGAACCCTGGTGTCCTGAAGAGTATCTAGTCTAATACTGTGCGCTGTCATCATGGAGAAGAGAAATGAGCTGTTCAAACTGATGTAGAGAACGGGGAAAGCTTACAAACGAAGCAACACGGCGAGTAGGATGCACTGTTGTGGTTAAGTGTAGTGTGTGTGTGTGTTGTACCTGATTAGAGCCGGGGTTGGGCACGTTGATGATGCCCGCTGCCAGCTTGGCCTGCAGGTAATTAATGAAGGCAGATTTGAGCGCCTGCGTCTGGTTCAGCACATCCTCCTGGTCCAGACCACAGGGCATCGCCAGCAGCAGACAGAAATCACTCTCACCCTGCAGAAACACACACACACACACACACACACACACACACACACACACACACACACACACACACACACACACACACACACACACACACACACCCACACACACACACACACACACACACACACACATACACACACACACACACACACACACATCATTACCATCTAAATGTACTTATTTAAAATGTATTTGTGAGTCAGGATCGTGGGGAAAGCTAGCCACTCAACACTGGACTCAAACAATCAATACATTTCAGATTATATTATGGTCTGTCATGCGTGTTACACCAGGGGTGTCTAAAGTGACAAACTCATCTCTGTATAGTGAAGCTGCGCCTCCACACCACATACCGTCATCCTGCGAGCGACTCCCTCCAGTTGCTGCGCCTCCAGACGCATTCTCTGGACGATGCGCAGGATTCCTCCGCTCTCGGGCAGAGGCAGAGAACGCAGACCAAGAGCTTTATTTCCACACAAGAAGTGCAGTTGAACTGCTGCCGTATCGTTCTTCAGCGCCAGCAGGCCTTGCCATACAATAGGGTATTTCTGTGGAGCGAGAACAAGGTTAGAAAACAATTTCATACTCTGGGTTAAGCTGAACTCATCAGCCTTGGGTCTAGAGATGCAGTCACATATCTCGGTCCTGGAGGGCTAATGTCCGGCAGAGTTTAGCTCCAACTTACCTCAGCACACCTGGCTGGAAGTTTCAAGTATAGCCTGATTAGCTTGTTCAGGCGTGTTTGATTAGGGTTGGAGCTAAACTCTGCATGACGTCGGCCCTCCAGGACCAAGTCTGTTTACCCTGGTCTAGAGACTTACCGTCAGAAGCTGCACCATGTTCACTGGCTGATGTGAAGCTAGCTCTACTTTAGATTCAGCTTGTGCCTGACTGGACTCTGGCTCCTGGACACCCTTTGTGTAAAGAGAAATAAGAAACCGGCATTAGCACAGCTCTAAATGAGGGCACATTTAAATCAAGATCAAGCATGTGAAACCTCACCTGTGTGGGTGTGATGCTGAGCGCAGGCTGGCTAATCCCCATTGGAGAACTGTCAGCAAACTGACCATGGGCAGGCCGTAGGTTTGTGTACAGGGCTGGATATTCAGGGAAAGACGGCCCTGCTCCTGCGGGCAGCAGCTGGACTCTCTGAGGGGAGGCCATGTGTGGCATTGCAGTACGGATAGCCAGCATGCCCTCCTTCCCCGGAGGAGACAGAGGTCTCTTCAGCTCAGAGATCTTCAAGGGCTCCTTCTCAGATGTGGCTTTCGCCAGCAGGTGTGGGCGAGGGGAGAGCGATGCCGCCATGCTGGTTGGTGTGGAGGCGGCAGGCAGGGTGTCGGACAGGTGCCCCTGGTGTAGTTCTGCCGCAGGGCGGTCGGTCTGCTGGTGGTGCAGAAGAACTCTCATGTCTCTCTGTGACATGTTGAATCGGTCGAGCTGTAAACTACTGTGGAGAGCTTCGCGATATTCTGCTGGTATGGATTCTGGTTTCAAGTGAGCCGCCGTTGGCCTTCCGTGAGTTGCATGGTAACGTCTGGCCTCTTCTTCCCCTCCGTCATGGCTTCTTGCAGTGGCTTGATTGACCTTCAGGACCATTTCCCTGTTAGCTACGGCTTGGGGAGATGTGGGACGCTGCTGGCCAGGAGCCCAGGAGGAGGTCAGGCTCTCGGAGCGAATGGCATAGTTCATCATAGATAGAGGAGGAGTGTTTACTCTCACGTCACCCTGAGGAATGTGTCCCATTGGGCCGACGCGGTGTGGCGACATCCTTCCGATGCTACCGTGAGCATTGTGTGGCGGCATGATCACTGACTGCTCAGAGTGGTGCACAGTGGAAACATACTGGGACAGAGGTAGTCCAGGCGGAAGGACCATAGACACACCTTTAGGAGACGAAGAGCCGATAGGAGATGACACTTTGGCAAAAGAAGAATGAGGGTGACCAGACTTCCTGGGAGATCGCGGCTCCTGCTTTGATGTGCCCGTAATGAACCCTACATGATTACTGGTTGCTGAGGGAAGATGTGGACTTAAAGTAGGACTCATAGTTGGAACCCAGGCAGGCTTCCCACCCTCCATGCCAAGAGACTCAGGATTATCTCCCTTCTTGGGATGCTTCATGACTATGGGGTATTCTGCAGGATGGTAACTCATGACTTGTGATGTGCCCGGAGTTTGTTGCAATATTTTAACTACTCCGCTTTGAACTGAAGAGTAAAGAGACTCGGATTTGTCAAGAGCAGACTCTTGCTTTATAGTGGAGATATTGCCTTGTGGTTTTATCGAATGTCCATGCTCTGATGCAAGTGGGTATTTTGTTGATGGTGGCTGGGAAGAAGCACTGTAAAGTTCCTGCTTGATTGGGTGCATGGACACTAGTTGCTGTGACTCCATGTCCATTGGACTAGCAGGTGGGATCTGGCTGATTTTGGCACTTATTCGCTGTGGCCCCTCCATTTTCTGGCCAGAATGACTCAGCACCACCACACCTTCTGATGTCTGAACCCGGAGTCCTGTGCTGGAGCCTGTGCTCAAAGGTGTGCTCTCTGTAATATAGCGACTAGCATCCTCCCCAACTGTTGGACCATGACAAATACTGCTTTCCTCCAAACTTGGCTGGTAAATCTGTTTGGGAGGTTGTTTCTCAAGAAAGGGGTTTCCAGTTTGAGAACTTGGCTTCTCCTCTGAGTCAAGGGGATTGCAAACTCGACTGATGACAGAAGTAGGAGTGGAAGCAATAACTGAAATCACTGACTTCTCACTGTAGATTGGTTTTATCTCTGGAGATGGTATAGAAGCAGGCTGTCGAACAACAGGTTGGGCTGAAACAGAGGATTGCCTATTATCTTGAGGAGCACTTTTGCTGGTAACCACATCTGGTGTAACGTTACTGTCCCTTATAGAAACAGCATGAATGTTTCCAGGTGTAGGGCCAATTTCCAACACTGGGGCAGTTCTAGGCTTTGGAAGGACTTTACACAAATCACCTGAGCTGGCATCATGAAAAGGGGTGTCTGAGTGCAAGTTTGGGCTCTCCGTAGGGGCTGCAGAGCTCAGTGAAGGTGAGAGGACCCCAGCATCTTTCTGCTGATTTAAACGATCTGTTGGAGAAACAGTAGGCCTGCTTGGATATGAAGACAAATTCTTGAGACAAGTTCTTGTTGGAGATAGAGCGGGAGATGTATTTTTGTAGGAATAAGACTGGTATTTGGATGATGTTGGGCTTTTGCTGATGGCGAGAGATGATTTTGGGACATTTGTCTCGGTCATAAGAGGGGACTCTGGTTCATTTGGAATGTCAGCATTAGTTAAACTAGCATCAGCTATACTGACTGGTGATCTTTCGGTGACGATTGGAAGATCTAAAGGGACTGATTCAGGTGATTTTACACTCATTTTTTCAGCATCAATAGCTGTATCTTTGACAGGTTCCTTTTTGCTTCCAGCACCCTTTTGGCCTCTGCCTTTTTTTGGAGCTTTTGCTCTACCTTTACATCCTTTCCTAGGAGTGGTTATGGTCTCCTCTTGAACAACTGCTGTGCTCACACAAGCTTCAGTTACTTTTGAACCAGACTCAAGAGCCTGCATATCAGGATCTGAATCTACAACAGAACTTAATATTTGCTCTTGTGGCAGGCTACAAGCGGTGTCTTCTGAAGTAATGGAATCTATAGCATCAGCAAGCTCTTTTTCATTAGATGGAATTGAAGGCTTTTCTTCTTCTGAGTCATGCTCTGGTTCTGTTGCAGACGAACGTGGTGCCTTTGGCAAGTTACTTTTGAATTGGATAGAAGCATCTTCTGTCAGCTTTGCAATATGCTCGACAGCTTGCTCAAGCTCCAGCTCTTGGGACCGTGAAGTGGCGTGTGGCTCCATAACTTGTGGTTCAGGAGGTAAAGACTGCTTTTCACTATCAACATCATTCACAGCATCATTTTCAAGTTTGGTTACTAGCGTCTCATCATTCTTTGAAGATACACCAGGTGAGCTCTTTTTGGGAGAATCTTCAGTTCCAGGCTCATCTTCACTGGTTTGAAGAATTGCCTTTACTTCCGTCACATCAAGCCTGATTCGAAGGTTTTTAAGAACCAGAGAGTTTTCCTCAGTTACTGGTTTGGAACTTTCTGCTATTTTCTCAATGTTGTCGCCTTTTTTCCCAATTCCAGATACTGATATGTTTCCTGGACTTGCTCCTTTTTGTGGGAGGGGTGAAATTTTGCCTTTACCCACTTTGATTGTTCCCTCATTGCTTTTCTCGCTCCCATCCAACTCCTTTGACAGAGTTGATTTTGACCGTTCACTTTTTCCAGCTGGTACATCCTCTGGTGGTTGTCGATTCTTGGGTGGGCGTCCCCGTTTCGTGGTGTGTGGTCGAGTAACCGGCTCTACATCAGAACCCACATCTCTGTCTACACCACGTTTCCGTGCACCGCGAGGTGGCTCAGCATCTTTAGTAGCTTGTGAAACAGAGTCATCATCAATTGGTGTAGCATAGACAGATCGTACATTCCTTCGTCTTGCCCTCCCTGGCGGTGAGTTTTGCTCTGTACCTTGCTCCATCTCCGCACTGTGCACAGGAGACTTACTTAATGACTTTGAATCAGGTACGGGCTTGGATGCCTCTCCCCTTGGAGAAGATGAACGTTTCATCTTTTCCTTGTCAATGCGCTCACTTTTGCGAGTGCTTTGCTTGTCTGGAGTAGCAGGGAGAGTTGCAGTGACTGTTGTGGAAGGTGTGGCTTTAGTCTTCTTACTTCTTGACTTTGGAGGTGGAGACACCGCTTCTTCAACTGGATTATTATCAGCACATTTCTGATCCTCTGTATTGTTAGGTTCAGCCTCGGCAACAGCAGGCTCTGGATCTTTTTCTTGTTCTGCAGATACATGTGAGAGGGGGCTAGGAGACTCAGCACATTTCACTGGAGACTCAGATTCAGGTTTTGCATTACTGGTTGGAGTTTCAGTGCTTGAGAGCTGCTCTGCAACCTCTTTATTGGTGCTATGAGCACTTTCAGAGACATCGGATTTCAGTGTAATGTCCTCGACTGGGATCTTAGAATCTTGGCATTCAGAAGAGCTGGATTCTAAGGGTTTCTCAATCAAAGGCTGTAATGGGAGAACTAAGGGCTGCTCATGCTCTCTATCTTCCTCTTTCACAGACGAATCAAGCGAATTATAGGCAGGAGTATCTACACATTCTGCTTCCACAGGTGGCAGGGATTCTTTGGCCACTAAAACAGGCGGTGATATTTGAGGAGCTGGAACAGGACTAGTCTGAAGGACTTGAACAGGAGTGATTGATTTGATCTCACTGTGATGGATGTTATGTTCTGTAGAATTTTGCTGATGTGTTGCCTGTTCTTGCTCTGGTGTTTTATTCCTACTGTTTGCATTTATACTTTCTTCTTGCTTGGAATCTGGATGACTTTGTTCTTTATTCTTCTGTTGCTGTAACCTTGTTAGCTCCAAAAAGCGGCTATGAAAAAGCACAACTGGTTCTGGGTCAGGCTGCCCATCTGCTGGGCCTTGCTGAGAGTATGGATATCCAGCACCATGTTCAGGGTCTTCATGCTTTCTTTCCAGATGCTGGAGACGCCTTGAATCCTGCTCAAAAATTGAACTATACAAAAAACGTGATGCAAACAATTCTCTCCTCTCCTGTTCTTCAGGCTTTGGATCTTCTTTCCGATCTTCTATTTTATCATCAGACTCACTTCGCATTTTTTTCTTTCTCATGTACCATGAGGGAGTCGGTCGTGGTGTCGCCTCAACCTTTTCTGTGTCCTTTCTACTTCTGAAACTGGCAAAATGTGAATCATAATCAAGCAAAGACCAGTTGTCTTCCCTTGAGGATGACAAAGACTTTGCACGCTCTAGCAAAGCCTTGGTATCAGGTGTGATTGTCTGATCATCTGCAAAGGAACGGAATTTGTTCCTCTCTAACAGTGTTAACTTGGACTCTGACAATCTGTCGGCACGATGCCGCCCAGAGAAGGTCACAGAAGTGGAGGGTGCAGGAGAGCTGGGTTTATTCTCACGATCCTCTTCTGAGTCAGAACGTACCTCACCTGGTTCTAAATCAGGCCAGAGTTCATAATCCAGGTACTTGCGATTGAGACGTCTTTTTTCAGAACCCTGTATAAAGTCTGGTAACAAGTCTTGCTTTAGTCGAGTCTCCCAGCGCCTATGCTGCTCATCTTGTAGAGATGTACTCATCTTTGACATCTGTGGCATTTGCATCCTTTTATTGGCAATCTCCAGATCTGACTGAGTGTTATCTTCAGGTCTTAAACACTCTTTTACATCTCTCACACCCACTTGAGTACGTGGGTCTGCATATTCATCCTCTCTTTGCTGGAGGACATGCTGAAACCTGGGAGAGCTAGTGTTATTCCACTCAGGGTCTTCACTCTTTTGCCGGACAGTTCGATAAATCCTTTCCCTCTTGGCGATCATTTCCATATCAAAGGTCTCTTGTTTCTTGGTCTTAGTTGGAGGGGAATTATCAGTTACATCCTGCGGAGGCTTGCCAACCTCATGCACAAGGCTACGGTGCTCCAGATCCTCTGCATCTGCACCTTGAGGAGTTTCTGGCTTTCCAGGTTTATCAGGCACCTTCAGCTGCTGCCGAAGCCTTCTGTTCTGCTCCATCTGTTTGCGGTAACTCTGAGAAAGGTCGATGTTTTCCAGATATTCATCCCTTAGCTTGCCATCTTTCTCGTCATTGGAAAATCGCCTAGATGCACTTGGCCCAGGGTGAGATTTTGAGTCTAAGATGTTCACCTCAGGCAACTCGGCTAGGCGTGATAATGGACCCAGAGATGACCCTTTCATGCTGTCCACCTCTTCCCTTTGACCATAATGAGAAGCACTCCTAGATTTGGAGTGTTCTCTTTTTTGGGCCTCCTTCTCTGCTTTCATGTCTATCTCTGGATCTTTTGCAAATCCCATATTTGTGGCAAAGTCAGCAGTTTGGCTTATTCCAAAACCGGGCTCCTCCTCTATACGCCCCCGTTTAACTACAATAGCTTTTCCGCTGGGATCACCGAATCGCCTTTTTCTTGCTTCTAGTCTATCAGAATCTACAAGGGAATCCCTGCCGTCGCTTCCAGAGTCTGCTTTTAAATTTTTCTTAGTCTTTCCTTTGCCGTCCCTGTCCAAAGACTCACTCTTACTCTGTTCAAGTCGCTCTCCTTTTTGCGACTCAAGGCGAATCACATGGTCTGTAGGGGATGGCTCTTTCTCCTTGTCCGCTTTATGCTTCGGTCTTTCTAGGCTATCCACGTCTGAACCTTTCAGTTTCCCTGAACCCAAATCCAGACTGGCCTCCTTCTCGGCCTCAGACAGAGGTATGCTGGGAGACTGGGCTCTGCCTCTTCTCTGCTTGGTTTTCTCTCCTTTCTCTCTCTCTGCCTTCTCTTTGCGCCGACCTCTCTTTTTCTCTGCGCCACTCACTCGCTCGCCCTCACTCGGCTCCACCTCTCGCTCCAGTCCTTCCGATTTGAACTCCACTGGTGATTTCTCAGGTTTGTCGAAGGGAGCCGGGGGTGGCGAAAGTGAGCTGCAGCTTCCAGATCTCTCAGAGGAGCGTCTGTACACTCGTCTCTCGGCTTCTCGAGCCACTCGCTCAGACGGTGAGGGTGAAGCAGATGGAGTTAAAGCCCTCCGCTGATGAGACGGGCTCCATCGTCCCCGATCCGTCTCGAATCGCTCCCGCTCACGCTCCCGTTCCCGCTCCCGCTGGATGTAGCTGTACTTGGTGATGGCCTCAAACGGGTCCCTGTAGTCTCTGTATTCGCGATGGTCCTCGTGATAGCGGGGATCGAAGTGGTCTCCTTGGTAGTGATCCAACTCTGTGTACCGTTCACGACTGCGACCAGCATATTCTCGACGGGGGTCATCGGCATATATTCCGGGAGTCCTTACGTTCTCGTAGTATGCCCGCTCCGCTGGGAAGTCGTGATACGGAGTTCTCCTCTCATCTCTGACAAAACAAAGAAATAATGCAGACATGATGCAGTCAAACTGCTTGGCAATAAACAAACTAATTTCCCACTAGATGCAGCCCTCACCTCCTGTCTGACGGAATATCATAGAAGTCCCGGATGTCCTGCCCTGACGCCTGCATAGAGCGGTAGAAGGCCATCTGACTCTCCTGACTGGCAAAATCAACCTGAAATAAGAAACAAGAACATTAACTGATGAGTTTTATTGTTCATACACACTTTATTATTCATTTAAAATACTACCAGAGAACAGAACATAACCATATTACATTGATTTCTGAAGGACCATGCGACACAAAATATTAGGCACACACTACATCACAGCCATAGCTTAAAATTTAAACCTTCCATACCTTAATCTTGTTTCCTCCGATCTTCCACCCTTTGGTTTCTCGAACTGCAGCTTGAGCGAAGTCAGTGTTGTTGTAGAGGACGAGCGCCATCCCTTTCAGCCTGTCGAACACCACCTGTGCAGAGGCCAGTGCTCGGTCAGACACGCGCGCGCGCGCACACACACACACACACAAACACACACACTGCATCAACACACATACCTTCACCACGGGGCCATAACGGCAGAAGTGTCGCGTCAGGTACTGCTCTGTGATATTAGACGTCAGACCATCCAACCACACACACGCCGTCGGCATACTCTTCCCAAAGCCCAGCTGCACACAACACAACAACAGGTTAAGCTTATACGGGTAGTGCTTTCACAATTATTACTGTTCCATAATCACACATCAACACACACACAAACACACACTACATTAACACACACACACACACCTTCAGTCTGTTAGTGCCCAGATACTCTCCGTCCATCTTCTTGATAGCTTTGCACACACTGGCGATGTCCGAGTACTGCACGAAGGCATACTGGGGAACTCCGTTGACACGCTTGATGTCGATATCCTGAAATAAGGAGGAAAGAGAAAGGAAATCTTCATCAAGAGTGGTGATGGGAAACACTATTGGGGGTTTTTAAGTCAAAAATGAGCACATCCAGTCGGAAAGCCATAGTGACGCAATGTCAGGACTGAGGACACAGTAGACTCCAACATGTCAGTGCTGTCCTCATTAATACATGCAGCTAATAAATCAAGCATCTGTTAAAGGGAGCTGGTGACTGGGGGGTGTCAGCCTTATTGCACAGCTTTGCAGGGACACTTTAAGAATGATTCAAGACCAACAAGTCAATATTACAGACTTTAAGGGAGGGCTGCAGGATACTGGATAACACTGGCATGGCGATACTGAGCACAATTTCACCAGATGAAATGAACAGCTCAGTTTGGAAAGGCTTCACCATTTTAGATTGATTGGGGAGGTGTGTATATCTGCATAAAATCTAATACAATAATGACAATAATTGATGAATACAGTAGAGCAGGGGTGTCCACACTCAGTCCTGGAGGTTCAGTGTCCGGGAGAGTTTAGCTCCAACCCTTATCAAACACACCAGAACAAGCTAATCAAGCTCTTAACTAGGTACACTAGAAACGTCCAGGCAGGTGTGTTGAAGAAAATTGGAGTTAAAGTCAGCAGGACACCGGCCCTCCAGGACCAACCTTGGACACCCCTACAGCAGAGCAAAGACGCATATGAAATGATCAGTGCCTCACTGTGGTCAGAGAGTCTAGCAGCATTCAGGCGCACGGAAACAACTCTCTGTCGTCTGCTTGTGTAAAGATGCAATTAATGGCTCCTAAACATCATTTGCGAATGCTCACACAGTGACTGCCCTTACACCTTCTGGATAACTATACAGTTAGGAATAGAGGAGGATGCTGAGCCTAGTTGCATTGGCCTTTACATCTTCTGAGCACTTTTCTTAGACTGACAGTAAATCAGGGAATTATTTTTGGGATAAACTATAAACGCATTTCAAGATGAGCTTCTGTTTGCCTTCTGATGGATTGTATAACGATTACAATTACTCCACTAGCAACTCCCCTAACCCTAACTGTGGCTGCTGGTCGAATATAACCCTGACCTGACACTGCAGATCCTGCGATTGGCTATTGTGGATGCACACGGTGAGATATCGATGGTAAAACCATATATTGTGCAGCCCTACTTTAAGGCCTAAGATGTTATTTTTGCAATGTACTGTAATGTGTGTGTGTATATATAGCGCATGTATCGTGTATGGCCGTACACCCAAAGCACTTTGAGGGGGTAATGACCAGCACCAGTGTGCAGCTCCACTGGGATGATGCTCCGGCAGCCACAGGACAACAGCGCCAGGGCTTCACCACACACCAGCTATAGGGGGAGTGGAGAGACCGTGATAGAGCCAGTTCAGTGGTTGGGGATGATTGAGAGGGCATGATGGGTAAGGGCTGATGGAGGGAGTTTGTCCAGGACACCGGGGTTACACCCCTACCCTTTTCCAGAAGTGCCATGAGATTTTTCAGGAGCTCGGTTTAACATCTCATCTGAGAGACGGCACTCACTGACAGTGTAGAGTCTCCTTCACTATAGTGGGGCATTAGGACTCACACAGAGCGCAGGTTGAGCGCCCCCTGCTGACCTCACTAACACCACTGCCAACAGCAGCCTAGTGTTCCCATGTGCTCCCCCATCCAGACACTGACCGGGCTCAGTGAGTAACTGCTCTGTGCAGCAGGGTGGTATGGCTGTGGCACGCTGGTTGTAATGAACAATAGCGCAGCTCACCACAATCTCTCCGAAGCGCTGGAAGACGTCGAGCAGCTGCTGGTAGTTGGTGGTCTTCTCCAGGTTCCCGATGAACAGTGTGCGTGTGGCCTTCGGGTGGAACTCATCGATGCGTCCGTCCAGAGGCCGAAACTCATTCTCGCTCTCCGTCTCTGTTCAGAAACACAGGTTAGCATGAGCGCCACTGCAGTTGCAGCGCAAGCAATAGAAGAAAACACGCACCGGGGCCGTTCCAGGCCGTGACCTCGATCAGCATCCCGAAGAACAGCTTCCCCTTGGACACGCTGAGCGCCTTCTCCTGGTCCTCCTGCTGCCGGAAGAACACCAGGCCGTAGCGCTCCTCCGACGCACCGTGGATCTGCACCGACGTCACCTTCCCGTACTTCTTAAACTCGTGGAACAGCCCGTCCTTCAGGCTGGTGTCTGCACAGAGAGAAAACACACACCTTTACACGCTTACACGTACATGCTTATGTAAACAGCACTGTGAAGATGGCAGTGTTCAAAACTGGAACCTGTAGATCTGCTCTATTATTCCTGCAGTATTCTGAATTCACGTATAAACGACTGCTGTCATCACAAAACAACTGCAGTCAGAAGGTTAGGGGTACTTTCCCATCACAAAACTATTTGTTAAGGAAAAAATAAATACATCTATTTTCTCTATAAAGATTATTCTGCCATCAAAAATTCACTGTTGCGGTTAAACAACTTTATTGTCATCAACAGTGTTCAAACTTGTCTATTTAATTTGCTTATTTTTGTCGTAAATTAAGAAGATTGTATATTGTTTAATTATTTCACTTAAAATTTTACGTTTGTCTCTCTAATTAGCGCTGGGCGATATTGCAAAAATGATCACGAGGTTTCATATCATTCAACATCGATAATAATTACTGAATATTATTTAACATATTTAAGAGTATTATGATTTTTATTCACCCATTTTATTTTAATTTGCCAACATTACCACGGCAAATATAGTTAATAATCAAAAAACTAAAATATCTGAATATCTCTTTATAATAAAATGAACATAAGTGCTAAAGAGACTTGATGAATAAATGTTAAAGTATGCGCAATAGTAAAGCATAAACACTGAACAATCGAAGCAAACGTTTAGGTGTGAATAATAATAATACAGTAAAGCTCAAACTCTGTCAACAACACAAATTATGATGCCCAAACCTGAGCAAACCGGAACCAGTCGTCATTACTCAAATACACACTGCAGCATTGCAGATAGTGAAGCTGGATGACTGCATGACCCACTATACTAAAACTCGTCAGATGGGGGGCTTGTGACTGGGATGCGCAAGAAAAGAAACCAAAAAGCCACTCTGGCGACATCCTTACAGCCTTTTACATTTACAATCTCCACACTGCGTTTCCTCAGAGGATGCCAACCGGACAAATCCTGCTGCAGCTCTGATGCGAGTGTATGGAGAGAAGTAAAGAGCGCTGCAGTGTTTGAGTGCGCTGTGTGTGTCTGCCGTTACTGTGATGTGTATATTTCATAAAGTGTGAAGCAGATAGGTTACTTCTACGTGCATGAATCGCAGTGCGCTCGCGGCATTCAGAGAAGTTCCGATGATTTCAACTAAGTGCGGCTGGAAAATGTGCGCTGTTCACGTGCGTGCCGCTTGCACAACATGTTCATCATTTACAACTTTTGTTTAATTATTTGCCGGTCATCATGGGGAAAAATATGACGATGGTAATTATCATTTTTGGGTGAACTGTGCCTAAAAATAAAGTAAAATACGCTTGATAATTAAATATTGGGGCTGCACAAATAATCCTGCGATGCGACTACTGAGGATACACGCATTGCAATATTGATATATTCTGATTGTGTAGGAGAGAGCTGCAGCATAATATTATATAATATTCTACAAACACACACATATATATGTATATATAGTTTTTCTGAAGAGTCTTAACTGTATTCACTGAGAGAAATTAAACAACCAAATGTACAATAATACTGCGTTGTGTGATAAATTACTTCTAAATATTATAATTTTATTACAAATCCTCTAAATAGATTACTTTGTGAATAATTAAACTAAATTATTTGCTGTTAAAGTAACAAATAGTGCAGTTTATGATGCCGAAATGCTTTTAAAATCCTCTTACAGTCACAGGCCTCAAAAACACTGTGAATGATCACGCCGCGACATCAATGCTGAAACCATATATTGTGCAGCTCTAATAGAAACCCATATATGCTGGAACTGATCAAGTATTTGCGAGTGTGTTTCTGAAAATAGCTCGACCTGAAGACTCTCTCAACCCCCCAGACTCAGAGAGAACACGCATGTCCACATTTACACCAATTTACAGCAGGTCAACCCGAACAACTGCTCAGATGTCAATCGCTAATGTTGTGTGTAGAGTCTAATGTTGATGATGCACTGGAAAACTCTGGGAAACTAAGCTGTCATTAGGCAACCAGGTGAGACACACTGGGCAACTAATCAGGGCACTGGGATACAGACACAACACTGTGGTGCATTCTCAGCAGGAGGATCGCCGCTCTGGCCAATGTTTTCAGCATTTATCTTGTGCAGTACTGCAGTGTATGATGAGCAGAGCAGTGTGTGTGTGTGTGTGTGTGGTTCACCTGTGGAGCGTGTGGGCAGGTTCTGGACTCTGATGCCGAAGCTCCTGCGCGGCTCATCGTTGTCCAGTGTTAGCGCAGTATTAGCAGGAGGAGCGTGTGTCGCCGTGGACTGCACTGAGCGCGCTCGAGACCCTTCGCTGGAGCTGCTGTTGGAATCACTGCTGCCGGAACACAACAGACACACATCACAAACTACACAACACACACTCAACGTCATCACGATAGAGATGGGCAATGAGGAACATTTCTCAGAAATTATATCATGATAGGGCTGAGAGATACAACAACAACATCATCATATCACAATATTGGTCCTCTCATCATCTGATAACTATATAGATATATATGTGTATATTTATATATATATATATATATATATGAGTGTGTGGTGTGAGATTCTGACAGTAGGATAAACCTCCACTGTTTCGTTGTATTGTGATTGCTGCTCTGTGTTCTTTATAATGGCTGGGTAAAAACAGCAACCTTTTCCCCATTGCAGACAAAACATTTAATTTTAGCAAACATTCACAGTTAGGGGTGTCAAAATTATGGATGCACCGATACCATTCTAGTGTAAATGATCTGATCTCACTACCATAATTCTGAGTATGGACCGATACAGATCCGGTCACGATACTGTGCCGGTTATTATTAACATGATGCAGTTTCTATAGTTCTGGTGATAAACTCTAATAACACCTCTTCTTCAGTAAAATAACAGACCTACAGGCCTGCTGTATATGACAGACGGCTCAATCTAAACATGATGCTCGCTATAACTATTATTAGAGCATTCATTATGACATTAATCTGATCTGTTGTGCTCCAGCTGATGTTTCCTTTTTAATATTAAGATTTTTCTTTGTAATCTGTACTGGGCTGCCATTATTGACCCTAATCATTGGTAAAATAATCTGCCCTTTAGCAAAGCCTGATATTCTCCTGCAGGTTTGAAGCAGAGTAAACTAAACCATCTGAGGTCAGTTTTACTTAATAAAACACTCCCTCGCCTGAACTCGCCATGAGAGAGATGGAGAAACTGAAAGCATGTCTGAACACTTATTATTGGTCTGAAAATTTGCTATAATTTGTTGGTTATTTCAGTTTGTGTTGGTCAGTTATTTACAAAATCAACAAGAATACTTGAGGTGAAGTTCAAAACTAGGTCCTCTACAGACAGCTCTGTTAAATTACATATTAATATATAAAATGACAGTGAAATATTCTCAGCGTCAGTGTAGCCTACATTAGGCTAAATTATTTTCTGTATGTGACAATTCATACGTGGCGGGTCGTCAGATGCTACTTTGAGCACAATGAGCCAGGCTTTTCCCCGAGAAGAATAAAATCAGTGGGAGAGATGAGAGAACAGAAACTCATTGTGTGAATAATCTTACGGAGCGCAACATGATTTAGAAACAGCAAACTGCAACTCAAAATGAAGCCATTTACAGCAGAACTAAACGCATTTCTCCACCGATTACTGATATTAAAGGGAACAAACTATCAGGAGCTCTCGGTTAGTGTTTGGTGTTGTCCTGAACGCCACATGCAGCTCGTATTGTGGATGAATAGAGAATGATTGACAGGCGCAGTGGCGGGAAGTGCTGAACTGAACATGAGTTTAAGCATGTGAATATTCATCTGTGCTTCACATTACACTGTAAAATGACATTCAGGATATAGCAGCCTACGGGACAACTGTTTAGTGCCTTATTATAGGCTACCTTCATGGCCTTTGTTGGCTTATAAATGACACAGAATATCGATCAGATTTGGATCAGTACCAGCAGGCCGATACCCGATCCAGCAAAAATATACGGTAGCAAACCGATATCCGATCCAAGTATTACGACTGGTGCATCCCTTGTCTAAATTAAAGTGTTTCCTCAGTGCACTGCGATGCAGACGCAGACAATTTGGTATTGGTTCAGTAATAAATCCAAACCGGTTATTGCATGCTAATTAAAAAAAAAAAAAAAACACTGTACATTGTTTACATCGGTTTCATTACTCAAATCAGGTTTATATATTGTTTACTTTCATAGATATTTATATACTTACATTTTATAATCATACTTCAGTCACTTCTGTGTGTATATGTGTATTTATGTGTATGTTGTGTATGATGTGTATGTTGTGTGTATGACTTCACTGTGGACGGCAAAGTAAGAATCTCATTGTACAGGGAGACGTGTTTCCTTACTGTGCACATGACAATAAACAGTTGAATTGAATTGAATTGAATTGAATTAATGTCATTTATCACCATGGCTCTATGTTGCAGTGGAATACTGGACAGTCTTTAGACACTCAAGTTACAGCAGAAGCGTCTATAGGGTGGAGGAACTATGACGTCAATTTGTATGCAAAACTGCGGAGGCAAGTTAGCATTTAGCAGTTCCGGTTCCCTCATCCCAAATTCAATGGGTTCAACTCAAGATACTTTCACGTTTTATTCTACCACCTAAAACACATCAGCTACAGCACACACTTGAGCTCATTTACTCATCCTCCAGCTGATCTGGTCTGGAGCGCAGCTCGCTTGTGTTGGGCATTTGTGTGTGTCTGTTATTTAGGTATTTTCATGAATAGTGTTTATAGTGTTTTTCTAATTGGGAGTTCATAGTGTGTGTGGATAGTTCCTTCAGTTGTAAAGGCTGTCGAGACAGATCCATTTGTTGATCATTTATTTTAATTAAACGATATAATGAAGATCCTGCTCACCAGTGCAGCCTGCCTCTGTCCTGCTCTCAGTAATGCAAACGTGTGTGTGAATAAATGTGTAAAAACACACACATATTAGCTGCCATTGTAACATGATCAACTGATTTTCCTTCATTATTTTCTTCATCTGAACACATTTAATTTAATATTTACACTCCTCTATAAAATGTCCAGCAGATGTGCCTGTATGAGCTGCTTCTCGCTGTACTTCGTGGCAAAAGAGAATACTGAATGCTGTTCTGAGTAAAGATGGAAGCTGCAGGCATATAGACTGTCCCTCACGCCTCATTTCTGTCGTCTGTTAAGGTAAGCAGGCTGTGTGCACGCGAGAGAAACACTTATTTAAATATGTCTGATGGTATGAGGGCACTTTTATACACGAAGTTTTAAAACTTTCACAACAACCGTGCAGCAAAACAGAATGTATTTCCCAGAATACAGATCAGTTGCTTACTTTATATTCAAAGATGCCTTTTCTAGGTGTAAAAAAATCTTTTAAACTAATGAAGACAGAGAATTTATTTGAATTATTTAGTCTGACATGTTCACTGTTCCACAATGCTGTAAATGTAAGGCTAGTGCTTAACAGGAGACAGCGCTCTAGGCTGCTGTTTAAGTGTAGATGGCGCTCTAGGCTAATGCACTAATGAGGGAGAGTGACAATGCTCACTGCACAGGAGTCATGGCATGTAGTATGCTGACATTCACACCACAAGATTAACGTGAACACAGCTCACACTGAACACTCACTTACAACTGAGGTGACGTTATTAATGATGAGAATGGGTTTCAGGCCTCAGGTCTACTGCAGGTGTTATCTGTGTTATCAGGGACAGACTAATGCCGATTGCAGGATTTGAGCCTGATTTTGGCTCGCCGACAGGTTTTAGGAAATCGACGACAAATGCCTGAGATCACAGGCAAATCGGTGCTCCTGCACGCGAGTAACAATCACACAGTGTTCGAATTTCACACATCACGGACAATATATGAGAATATTCCGATGAGTCGCCGAAGCCTGTGAGATATTTGGCGTGCTGAATATCTAAAGCCGTCGCCCATACAAACCCTGCCGTGTGGAATGAGAATAACATCAGCGATCACCAACAGCCAATCAGAGAGCAGCATTCACTACTGTGTGTGTGTGTGTGTGTGTGTGTGTGTGTGTGTGTGTGTGTACCTGCAGGCCAGCGGGAGGTTGGGGGAGAAGTTAAAGCCCTCATTTTAGTTTATTTGGACCCATGAACTGGAGGAAAACTAGTGTATGTCTGACAGGAGCACTCGTGTCTGTTTGACGTTTCATACAGAAAGTTAAAACCGAAAGTTGAGGAGAGATTGCTAATTCCCTTCCACCCCAGGTGAGTAAATATGTAGATGTTCTACCCCATTAAAGGCTTGTTTCTCATTATGTAGTTAATAACAAAAGATATTAGACGTGTTTTTGGCTGTGAGATGTAGTTTGGACAAAGTTGTCGGCGATTCTTCCTATTGTAAAGTCATGCAGTGTGAAAGCCCCTGTCGCCGATCCATCCTACAGTGTAAACAAAGCAGCGACAGAACGCCAGCCCAGATAGTCCTGCAGTGTGAACACATCTGTGACAAGACTAATCTGAACATCCAGCAGTCTATCTGTGACACGACGACTACTACTACAGTCTGAACTCGGCATTACTGGACATCATGGGTCTCCTGAGCTTTCATAGCTATATGGCTAATGCTACGAACCCCTCGCTCCAGCATGTCATGTGGACTCTGTGGATGTGTGTGCTGTACCTGCCGCTGCCGGTGCTGCTGGTGCTGCTGACCGAGTCGGAGCTTGAGGACTGGCTGCGGGAGCGTGACGGCGGGCCACGGCTGGGGGACAGGGCTGACCTCTTGGGTGAATGGGCAGCTTTCGGGGTCTGTCCTGTGCTCCGCTGGGGAGACGGGTGCCGCGACTGCGAGGAGTGTGAGGACCGGCTCCGTCGATGGTGATGGTATGTCCGGTCCGCCCGCCGGCCCCTGTCGTCCCGGTATGGGTCACGGCGAGCAGAGCTGGACAGGGTGAAAGAGTCACGAATGCGAGACTCGAAGTGAGCCTCCGGTGCGTCGAAGCCACTGCTGATGGTGCTAGCGGCCGGGCTGGAGCTGACCCCAGACGCAAACAGAGAGCGGTCCCGGTAGTACTCGGCGTTGTAGTGGCGTGGCCGGTCGAAGGAAGCGCTGCGCTCATGGTGTCCGTATGGGCTGTGGTCGTACGCCCGCTCCCGGCTGTCCGAGCTGCTGCTGTGAGAGAGACAGAGAGAGACACCACAGAGAGGAGGAACACACACGCTTAGAACCACGCCACACCGCTAACACTGCATCTCAACACACGCGCCTCCACAATCTAGCGGCCAGTTTAACAAGCACACGAGTCTGAGCTACGCTGAGGCGCTAGCACCGACTACACGGGTCATGCAGTGTGTCTATCCAGCGTCAGTACAGCTGACCAGCGTTTAATCTGACTGAATGAACCATGCTCGCTAACTGGCTCTGAACACTGAGGGGAATCAGACAGAACTGAAGATGGAGAGCTCTGGACAGACAGAGGGTGAACACTAACACAAGGCTCTAGGGTTAGTACAGAACAGGATGCATGTCTGGGTTAGAGAGAGAAAGCACAGAGAGGCGTAAGGCAGGGCAATACCAACCTTTTCAGAGCAGTAACTGACCCTACATATTCCCAATACAATATAGGAGGAATTTTGTGTGAGCCAAAAACGCTGATGGCGGAAAGTGGTGCTCGGGGAAAAACAGACAAGTCCTGAATCCCACAGTGCAAAAAGGCTCTTCGTCCATCCACACGCCGCCCGAGAGTTTACGATAATACAGGAACAACTATAAAAACAAACTGTCCTAAAACAAAAGAGAGAAAAATATAGCTTTCCACTGGAGACGCGAGGATAATCCGCACACAAAAACAGCTCTGCGGGACCAAAAACAAGAGGGAAAACGTAATTCCAGCACCTTTAGTTCCTCTGAACGGCAGTGGTGGGATGGCTTTAGCAAGCTCTTCTACATCCACCGAGATCAGCTAATCCAGCAAACGCCTGGCGCTCGATCTGCTAATCCACCGTGAGCTTAGATCCAACATTCAGGCAGATCTTTCCGAGACGTCTTCTGGTCTTCGGAGCTTCGGGAATATCCACACTACAGCGGCGTTTGTTTGTTTGTTTGTTTGTTCATTCATTCGCTCGATTGATCATATCCCTCTCTAAGAGCGGTGACAGGAGGATGGAGATGATGACCTGACACCGGGCGTCCAGCGGCTCCTAAATCCACAGCGGTGATACACATCCACGCGGAGCATGACACACAGTTAGCACAATGACCAATGAGTGATGGGAGAATCGTGCAAGGCAATGAGAGGGGACAGAAAGGCTCGCGGTACCTCGTATCTACTCTCCGACTTAAAATCTTGCGTTTAATCCGTCATCGGCGCATACTTCCAAGACCGCGCCGTCCAAAGGGTCGTAACATCCCAGATCTGGCCTAATATCCAAACTCACCCGTTACATCTCCACCAGCCACCGTAAAATCCAAACGGACCGGGATATTCTCCACGTGGGTAATATCCAACTCCGACGAGGGCTATGGCTCACACAGTAATCCCACATTTTGAACACACCCATCTAATCCACTCAATCTTACACCACAGAGAAGGATTAATAATTCCGTGTGCAGGAAGTCAGGCCTCAGAGAGCGCAGAGGAGCTCTAGAATCTGGTCTTAGCAATCAGCACTGTTTAACCCCACCTCAACCCCTGTATCTGACACCACAGTCCCCCTGTAGCGCAGAGGGAGCCTGCGTCCACTTACCCGTCTAGTCTGCGTTCATAGCGCCCCTCTCTGGTGTGGAGAGACACCGGAGGCCCGTACACCGGCCCCACAGTGGCCCTCGAGAATCCCGCAACCTCCCTTGTGTGACTGCTGGAGGGGGTCGCGTCCTCCAGACCCCGCACGGCGCTGGGCACGGACCCCGGCTCGTTGTAGTCGGTGCGGAGGTCCCTGTCCCCCATTTTGTTGACCGCATTGTGCGCCTTCTGAGCGCTTTTAATGTCGACGAAATCCACGAAGGCAGCGACGCCACCCTCAGAGCCGCGCTTGCGCAGGACCTTGACGCTCTCCACACGGCCAAACCTGCGGAGGAAAGAGAAACGCTGTAAACCACACAACATACAACAAAACATAAGTGTGTGTGTGTGTGTGTGTGTGTGTGTGTGTGTTCTGAAGCTCAACTCTGATAACTGGACTGACACCGTTTCAATGCACTATACTCTTCTGTGTGAAGCTGCTTTGACTAGACTGGGCCAGAATAAGATTGTGACGGTTTGATAACCTGGGATAAAAATATCACGGTGTTGTGCTCACTGCTCTAGCATTTATTCTTTTTAAATGTCTGGGCACAAAACTAAGACTTTTATCTCCTTTGAAAACAATATATTCTGTTTTTTGAAAGATTTGTGATGTTTTGGAGCAGTAAACACGTCAGGCTTTATTATTCAAATAAATCAGTGATTTCTGCGATCTTCATTGAGTTTAAAAGCACAGGTTTCTGCACAAGTTAAAGAATTAAATTTATCTCGTTTTCCAAACCGCTGTCTAGCTTGAAGACGGTGGTATCGCCCCATGCCTAGCTCTGACACCATCTACACTGTAAAAGCGCTACAGAACTGAAGATGAACCGAGTTGATGTTTGACAGCTGACAGTGCAGCCTGCGATTAAAAAGGAACATCCAGCCCTTATGAAAACACTGTCTTACTACAACATCAACAAGCCAACACAGCAGCTGTAGTTAAACTGAGCTGACCCCAGATGAACGGTGGTGATGGAGACGAGCACCAGTTTACTGAAGAGCTCGCTTCACAGAATAACCGCACGGCTCATTCGCGCTCAGACGTGTGATTAGCGCTGCGACCTCACCGTTAACTTCGCGACGCGTTTTCCCACAGTTCCGCGCAGAAACGAGACGCCGGCGCGAGGATCTCCGCTGCAGCGCGAAGTTCGTTCTCCTCCGTCAAGTTTGAGGATCGGTTCCTGCTGTTGAACCGGTGAGCCCGTTAGCAGAGAGCTAACCGAGCACGCACACGGCTAGCGTCCGCTGTTCTCGCGCTCAAACGCGCGGTAAACACCGTCGGTGCCGCGGAGCTGTAGCGTGATCGTGAAGCGGAGGTTTTCTGTGGAAATTATCGCAGATTTGAGCAACTAACCCGCCGAGCTACAACTACTGACCCGCGAGGAAGCTAACTGGGTAACTCCTGCCGCCAGCGAGCTATCGGGACCACCGCAGACCGTCGAGCGCTGTTTTTCCGCCTTCCGTCGTGTTTTGACGCTCCGCCGCGGCGGTTTTAATCGTTTTTATGCGCAGTTTTCGTCCGTTTTTCCGCGTCGCGCGCTCCGGCTGTTTGTGTCTGCGCGAGGCCGAGTCTCTGCGCGCGCAGCTCCGCTTCTTGTGTAACTCACCGTTTAAAATGCTCCACAATCTTCTCCTCGCGAACATGTTCGGGTAAATTCCCCACCCAAAGGTGTCTGGTTTCCCGAACCATCCTGCGTCGACCGTGTCCCGTTCATGCACATAGGCGCTTTCGCGTCGTTTAATCTCCGGCCGTGAGGTAAAATCCACTGCTAGCTCGTGTGAGGAAAAAGATCTCGCGGCCGTGCGCGTGCGCGTGAGGGAACGCGCAATGGAACCCTCAGGGGGCGCGCACTGCAACCCTGCGCGGCCCCGCCACTCTGCGACACCTCAGCAGATGTCTGTGCAGCAGCAGCCTTTGACGAATAACTCATAATAACTCTCATATTTAGGAGAAGAGTTCATAACAGTGTACTCAGAGAGTCTTCACATCCAGCTAATGCTAAAACTAGTGTTGCTTAGAGGAGTCTGACACTACTGCTGAAATGCTTTTACTTAGATTTACATCTTGTTTCTAGTCCAAATATCTCCAGATACTTAAATCCAGAAGCATTTTCTAGACAAGCAAAACATATTGAGCTGTTTCAAGAAGCAATACGCCAAAATTAAGAGTTTTTCCTTAAATCAAGCAAAATAATCTTGTTTTTCCTTTCAGCGTGTGGTTCTGCTCATCACACTGGCAGATTATTTCGCTTCATTTAAGGAAAACTCTCTTCATTTTGGCGGATTACTTCTTAAAACAGCACAATATGTTTAGTTTGTCTAGAAAATGCTTCTGGATTTAAGGGTTTGTGGATATTTGGACCAGAAATAAGATGAAAAATCAAAGTAAAGTGTTTCTGCAGTGTACCGATGATCACCATCTCTGCTGTCTCGGCCAGATATGACCTTAAACACATTGTATGTGATCAGCTCAAGGTTAGGGTTGTGGAAGAGGACGTCCAGCACAACACACACCTCACACACAAACACACTTCACACAGTGCTCAGCATATACGAGTACTCTCTTTTACATTAATACTGTCTACAGGGACATCTACAATATTATATCTGAGCATATTCATTACATTGCTCAGTACTGAGGCCAAATCAGGAGCTCATCTAATTAAATAACTTACATTAATGGTTCAAAATGAAATTACATTATCAGAAATAGCAAAAATCAAGAGAAACAGAACATTTATATATATATATATATATATATATAGAGAGAGAGAGAGAGAGAGAGAGAGAGAGAGAGAGTTTGCTGGAATGTTGTAGTTTGTAAATGTGCAATATTTAAATGTATTATCTTTGCATTTCTAAAGTTGTTCTGTGACTAAAATATTATTGTAATAAATATATCTGTTTAATCAATCTATTCTGTTCAGGCACACCAGTATATTTTAGTCATAATCACTGAGAAATGGAGGACAATATTCATTTTCAAAATGCGGTGCGCTCGTATATGCTGAGCACTGTACACAGCTGAACTCAGAATTATTCACCCCCCTGTTTACTTTGTTCCCTAATTTGTTTATCAGAGAGCAGATTTCTCCAACACATGTCTAATCATAATAGTGTTAATAACTCATCTCTAATAACTGATTTATTCTCTCTTTGTCATGATGACAGTAAATAATATTAGACTAGATATTCTTCAAGACACTAGTGTTCAGCTTACAGTGGCATGTAAAGGCTTCACTAGGGTAATTAGGGTAATTAGGCAAGTTATTGTATAATGATGGTTTATTCTGGAGACGATCGGCAACAAAAATAGCTTAAAGGATAATATTGAGCTTAAAATGCTGTTTAAACCATTAAAAACTGCTTTTATTCTAGCCGAAATAAAACAAATCAGACTTTCTCCAGAAGAACAGACATTATCAGACACACTGTGAACATTTCCTCAACCTGTTCAACATCATCTGGGAAATATTTAAAAAAGAAAAGAAAATCTAAGAGGGGGTGAATAATTCTGACATCCGCTGTATAATAACGTGAACTGTTGAAAGCTATCAGTCGCTAGTTCATTAAAGTTATTAGTAACTAGTGAAGCGATGGTAACTAATCCTCTCAGCGTTTGCAGTAATGTGCAGCTTTAGGAAAGTAAATTCCTGTCAAAATAAACTTGAGTTGGTGAAATATATTTTGAACATTTGGATTAAAATAGTGTGTGTGTGTTTTGTAAGCATACATTTAAAACTAACACATTTAAAACTAATACTAATTTAAACAACTAATTGGCTTCAAAATTTTGTAGGTGTTTCCCAGAGATGGGTTGCGGCTGGAAGCATAAAAATCTGCTGGATAAGTTGGCGGTTCATTCCGCTGTGGCGACCCCGGATTAATAAAGGGACTAAGCCGACAAGAAAATGAATGAATGATGTAGGTAAACACACATGTGACATGTGACGGTGGAATAGTCTGAACACGTGCAGCAGCTCGTCCGGTGTGCGAGAGGCGTATCTCTGACAGAGTTCAGCTCTTTCACATCATCTTTGTTTTAATTCAGGGATTCTTAAAACATCCATTCTGGGGTTGAAAGTAGATCTCAGAATATATGTGAAATTTCAGATGGATAGATGTGTGTGTGAGGGCTGAAAATGAGCTCTAGTTCAGTAAGAGACACAGTTGCTCAGCGTTTATATCTTTATTTAAATACGGCAACATAATATTGTGCTTTCTCCCCGTGTTGGCGTGGGCCCAAAAAGACATGTGGTGCAGGGGAACTGATCAGCTGAATTAGCCATAGTGTGTGTGAATGAGTGTGTATGGGTGTTTCCCAGTGATGGGTTGCGGCTGGAAGGGTATCCGCTGCGTAAAACATATGCTGGAATAGTTGGCGGTTCATTCCGTTGTGGTGACCCCTGATTAATAAAGAGACTCAGCTGAAAGAGAATGAATGATTGAACAGAGGAACAAAAAAACCCTGTAAACAGCAGACCGGTCTGAGACACACATGAAGAGTAATAGTGTCTGCCATGTGCTGTGTGTGTGTGTGTGTGTGTGTGTTCTCTCAGTGCAGTGTGTTCAGTGGATCAGGGCGCTGTGGCAGGTCCTGCAGAGCATCTGTCCGTCCAGCGGGTGGCAGCCTCGCTCATCCGGCTCCGGGGACAGCAGAACCGCACACACCTGCAGGAGGAAGAGGAGGAAGAGGAGCAGAGTGTGCTGTTCATTATATCTGTCAGATCATCAGGGTTCAACAACATGCCAAACTTCACCAGTAGATTGACAGCACTCCTCTGAAGGGCAGCTGTGATGCAGGGATGACGTGTGTCAGGGGTTCACCCCAGCAGTGTGTGACTGTCTCCAGCCTCTAATGCTCAACATGAATGAATGGTGTTTGTTATAATCAGACTTGATCAAAATGCTCCGCCTCTTCTCAAATCTCATTTGCATTTAAAGCGACAGTCACCAAAACACCACAGTTGTGGCCCGTTTCCACTGAGTGGTACGGTTCGGTTTAGTACGCTATTATGGCCGTACCGTACCCTAACCCACCAAAAGGTGGAGCTACGCGCGCAGCTG
>NC_141042.1:305000-330000 GCF_052040795.2 Danio rerio
GCTCTGAACACTGGACTGACACCGCTTCAGAACTTCAGTGTTCAGCTGCTGACACACACTCTACACTGGAGAAGAGCTGGAGGAACACAGAGGAGCTGAACTGATGTGGTGTGAATAGAGAATAGTAAGAGACCTAGAGCAGATCCCTGAGGTGCTGCAGTGTCCGGCTGATGAGCTCTGGATTCCTCTCCAGGCAACTCTGAAGGATCTGCGGGTGAGGTCAGACTCCAAGCAGAAGAGCGGGGTCCAGCGATGCCAGACGCAGCTCCAGTAAAAGCAGAATGGACAAACTAGAAGCTGCTTTGGCGATTCATGGAGCTTCAGTGAGCGAGAGCAGTGCGGTCTCAGTGGAAATGAAGTGTTGATGATGTGTGTTGGGGCCGGGGACATGTCCTGCAGGGTGTGTGAGGGGATCAGGTCCAGAGATGGGCAGAGGGGAGACGTTTGGATACTACTTTCACTGTAAGGAAGGAGTTCTCAGCAGGAGGTGTTGTTTGATGGAGAATTGGGATGGACATGGTGAGAAACAGACGGCTAATCTGCTGCCCGATGTTCCCTCAGAAGGCTTAGAGGGAGGAGAGCTCACCGGCCCGGTGGAGACAGGACAGAGCTCATCTAGGCAGGAGGTTAAAGAGGAACAGGGTGGTTTCGTCACAATACTTACATCACGAAGTGAGATCTGGCTGAGGGAAGAGAAGATGTGAGAATGGAGGAGGGTTTAGTTCATACAGATGCACAGATCCTGCCTGTTAATCGCTAATAAAATGCTCTTTCACAAGTGAGTGAACGATTCTCACACAGACGAGGGGTTAAATTACAGACACTGCAGACTGAAGAGAACAGAAGAGCTGTAAATACTGCAGAAATAACGAGAAACACGGTAAGCAGAGCTCCGATGACTACAGCTGAGGACATCTCACAACAACACATCACCGCTGCTGCACCATGGAGGAACACTCAACTCTGGCTGTTTTAGACGTGTGTGTGTGTGTGTGTGTGTGTGTGTGTGTGTGTGTTAGGTGTGTCTTCAAGACCAAAGTCTGAAGCTTCAGTCACTCACTGCAGTGTTGAGCAGCTATTGGATATACAGCACAGAAACATTCTCGCATATCAGAGCCGGAGTACAGGAGAAAACACACCGTGTGGGTAACAGCAGAGGGACTGACAGAGGAACACACACACACACACACACACACACAGAGAGAGAGAGAGAGATGAATGCGGAGGAGAAACGAAAGCGTCTCAAACATACCTGAACAGCAGATCAACTCCTCTGTGCTCACGATCAGTGGAGACGAGAGAGAGAGAGAGAGAGAGAGAGAGAGAGAGAGAACGGCACGCCTCTTCCTCCTCTCTCTCTCTCTCTCTCTCTCTCTGATCAGCAGAGGTGAAGAGTTAAACAGTCACTAGCTGACAAAGAGCAGTAAAATATGACACACACACACACTCACTCACTCACTCACTCAGGCATGTCTACACACAGAAAGGCATGCAGTGACACACACACACACACACACACACACTTTTCCTGTGCTTTATCACACAAAGGCAGCAGGATGTGACTGTACCTGCCCTTTCCAGCTCTCTCTCTCTCTCTCTCTCTCTCTCCCCGTCTGTCTGTCTGTCGGCTCATTGTTCTCGCTCAGTGTTGTTTTGTTAAACTCCCCTCTTTTCTCTTCCCTTCCCCCACTGCACCACTCTCAACCCAGACCCGACTGCAGTCACTGACAACAACACACACTATAAACAGACCAAACAACCAACAACAACTACAACCCAACACACAAACTACACACAAACTACAACCCAACACAACAACTACAACCCAACACACAAACTACAACCCAACACACAAACTACAACCCAACACACAAACTACAACCCAACACACAAACTACAACCCAACACACAAACTACAACCCAACACACAAACTACAACCCAACATACAAACTACAACTAACACACAAACTACAACCAACACACAAACTACAACCAACACACAAACTACAACCCAACACACCAAACAACCAACACACAAACTACAACCAACACACCAAACAACCAACACACAAACTACAACCCAACATACAAACTACAACCCAACATACAAACTACAACTAACACACAAACTACAACCAACACACCAACTACAACCAACACACCAACTACAACCAACACACAAACTACAACCCAACACACAAACTACAACCAACACACAAACTACAACCCAACACGCCAAACAACCAACACACAAACTACACCCAACACACCAACTACAACCCAACACACCAACTACAACCCAACACACAAACTACAACCAACACACAAACTACAACCAACACACCAACTACAACCAACACACAAACTACAACCCAACACACAAACTACAACCCAACACACAAACTACAACCAACACACAAACTACAACCAACACACCAACTACAACCAACACACAAACTACAACCAACACACAAACTACAACCCAACACACCAAACAACCAACACACAAACTACAACCAACACACCAACTACAACCCAACACACAAACTACAACCCAACACACAAACTACAACCCAACACACCAAACAACCAACACACAAACTACAACCAACACACAAACTACAACCAACACACAAACTACAACCCAACACACCAACTACAACCCAACACACAAACTACAACCCAACACACCAAACAACCAACACACAAACTACAACCAACACACCAACTACAACCCAACACACAAACTACAACCCAACACACAAACTACAACCCAACACACTAACTACAACCCAACACACAAACTACAACCCAACACACCAAACAACCAACACACAAACTACAACCAACACACAAACTACAACCCAACACACCAAACAACCAACACACAAACTACAACCCAACACACCAAACAACCAACACACAAACTACAACCCAACACACAAACTACAACCCAACACACAAACTACAACCCAACACACCAAACAACCAACACACAAACTACAACCCAACACACCAAACAACCAACACACAAACTACAACCCAACACACAAACTACAACCCAACACACAAACTACAACCAACACACCAACTACAACCCAACACACAAACTACAACCCAACACACTAACTACAACCCAACACACAAACTACAACCAACACACAAACTACAACCAACACACAAACTACAACCAACTCACAAACTACAACCCAACACACCAACTACAACCCAACACACCAACTACAACCCAACACACAAACTACAACCCAACACACTAACTACAACCCAACACACAAACTACAACCAACACACAAACTACAACCAACACACCAACTACAACCCAACACACAAACTTCAACCCAACACACAAACTACAACCAACACACAAACTACAACCAACACACCAAACAACCAACACACAAACTACAACCAACACAAAAACTACAACCCAACACACAAACTACACCCAACACACAAACTACAACCAACACACCAACTACAACCCAACACACAAACTACAACCCAACTCACCAACTACAACCCAACACACTAACTACAACCCAACACACAAACTACAACCAACACACAAACTACAACCAACACACCAACTACAACCCAACACACCAACTACAACCCAACACACAAACTACAACCCAACACACTAACTACAACCCCAACACACCAAACAACCAACACACAAACTACAACCAACACACCAACTACAACCCAACACACAAACTTCAACCCAACACACAAACTACAACCAACACACAAACTACAACCAACACACCAAACAACCAACACACAAACTACAACCCAACACAAAAACTACAACCCAACACACAAACTACAACCAACACACCAACTACAACCAACACACAAACTACAACCCAACACACAAACTACAACCAACACACCAAACAACCAACACACAAACTACAACCCAACACACTAACTACAACCCAACACACAAACTACAACCAACACACCAAACAACCAACACACAAACTACAACCCAACACACAAACTACAACCCAACACACCAAACAATCAACACACAAACTACAACCAACACACCAACTACAACCCAACACACCAAACAATCAACACACAAACTACAACCAACACACCAACTACAACCCAACACACCAAACAATCAACACACAAACTACAGCCAAACACACATGCCAATCAGAAACTACAACCAAACACACACACACACACACACACACACAGACACACACACACACACACACACACACTATCACAGACTACACCAAAACACAGACAACAACTAACACACAAACTACAACCAACAACTCCACACACACACACACACACACACACACACACACACACACACACACACACACACACACACACACACACACACACACACACACACACACTACAGCCCCTGTGAGGTCAGTCTGAGCGGTGTGCAGTGTGTATCCTCCCTGTATGAACAGCAGAAGCTGCAGATGAAACTTTAAGGTCTAAAAGCCACTCGAACTCTCCGAGCGTCTCAAATAACAATTGTGTAGTACACAGCAGCTAAAGTAACGGCTTGTTGAGTTACTGACACAGTGAGCATGAGCTGGACTGCAGGGTGATGGGCTGTGCTGGAGCTGCAGCAGGAGTGTGTGGAGAGGAGAACAGCCGAGTAACAGCCTGATGGAGACTCCGGTGTGACCTCCGTCCTGCAGGAATCTGGAGGAGGAGCAGCGGGAGGGGGAGGGGCTGAGGAATGTGCCAGTGATGTCACAGACATGGGGAGGGGCCATGACATCATCCTCCACTCACAGGCCTCTATCACAAGAGGACCCATGGAGAAAACACACACACACACACACACACACACAGAGAGAGAGAGCGATGAGTTCATCCTGTTGGTTGTGCAATAGTCATCATTTTACAAGCGTAACATGCTGATCAATCTGACACGCTGTACAAGACTACAGCTCAAGTGAAGAAGTCATCTGTAGAAGCGCCCGCTTCCCTCACGAAGGCTGTGATCTAATATGAGCTGGCCAGGAGAATGTGTGTGTGTGTGTGTGTGTGTGTGTCTCCAGCATCTCTGATGATCAATATGAGTTTACTGTGTTTGTTCTAATCAGACTTGATGAATGCAGAAGCTCTGTGATTGTGATTGACATTCTCCCGCTGTACGTGTCATCAGAGGGGGAAAGCCCCGCCCACTAGCGCCCATCTCTGACTGTAATCTGACTCTGACTGTTCCTGAAGTCTGTAGTGGACATGATGTAGGAGCCTCAAACACCACTAAATCAGCACTACAGCAGTGTCAGTATCTGCTGTTGGAGTGTGTGAGCCTTCTGTGGTTAAAATGACAAAAAAACAAACGCAAACATGATCGATTAGACTCTTACACCATGCAGCTTTTAGCTTAGCTTGCTACATTTCTCAGGGGTAGTTTTTAGTGTAGTTAAGCTACATTATAAGTAGAGTAGCTAATAGCTTAGCTCACTTCATTCTTCAAGTAGCTGGCTCAACACTGGCCATATCATCATCACCCGGTCTCCTGTCCACCAATCAGCTGCTGTGTGGTCTGGCGCAATATGGCTGCCGCTGTGTCATGCTGCACACACTGGTGCAGGATGAGGAGTTTCCCCCAATGTGTAAAGCGCTCTGAGTCTCCAGAAAGAGCTGTGTAAATGGAAGGAATTTTATTATTATTATTATTATTAACAGCTCTGTGTTTTGCTTTGAAGAGCAGAGCTGAAGACTCAATTAAACAGACACGATTACAATTAATGAAGCCTTAGTGAAAACACCAACAACAACAACAACAACAACACTTACACACCTCAGAGTTTATTACATACTGCACCCTCAAAACACACACACACACACACACACACACACACACACACACACACACACACACACACACACACACGATTAAATGTAAAGAGTCTGTAGAGAAGGCGATGAGGGACAACGCTCCTTCCAGGTGCATTGTGGGTAGATCAGTGTGTGTATGGCAGTGCGCGCTGTCGCAGGACGTCCCACAGCAGCATGCTGAGAGTGGTGTGTGGAGCCAGACGCACAAACACCGGCGTCATGCCCTTATAGAGACCCAGAACACCTTCAGCCGCACACACCTTCAGCAGACAGTCCACGAACCCGCAGTAGAGGCGGCCCTGAGGAGCACACACACACACACACATGAGGAAAGCTCACAGTGCATTATAACAGCTCATAGTGCATTATAACAGCTCATAGTGCATTATAACAGCTCATAGTGTGCATTATAACAGCTCATAGTGTGCATTATAACAGCTCATAGTGTGCATTATAACAGCTCATAGTGCATTATAACAGCTCATAGTGCATTATAACAGCTCATAGTGTGCATTATAACAGCTCATAGTGTGCATTATGACAGCTCATAGTGTGCATTATGACAGCTCATAGTGTGCATTATAACAGCTCATAGTGCGCATTATAACAGCTCATAGTGCGCATTATAACAGCTCATAGTGTGCATTATAACAGCTCATAGTGTGCATTATAACAGCTCATAGTGCGCATTATAACAGCTCATAGTGTGCATTATAACAGCTCATAGTGTGCATTATAACAGCTCATAGTGTGCATTATAACAGCTCATAGTGCATTATAACAGCTCATAGTGTGCATTATAACAGCTCATAGTGCATTATAACAGCTCATAGTGTGCATTATGACAGCTCATAGTGTGCATTATGACAGCTCATAGTGTGCATTATAACAGCTCATAGTGCGCATTATAACAGCTCATAGTGCGCATTATAACAGCTCATAGTGTGCATTATAACAGCTCATAGTGTGCATTATAACAGCTCATAGTGCGCATTATAACAGCTCATAGTGTGCATTATAACAGCTCATAGTGTGCATTATAACAGCTCATAGTGTGCATTATAACAGCTCATAGTGCATTATAACAGCTCATAGTGCATTATAACAGCTCATAGTGTGCATTATAACAGCTCATAGTGTGCATTATGACAGCTCATAGTGTGCATTATGACAGCTCATAGTGTGCATTATAACAGCTCATAGTGCGCATTATAACAGCTCATAGTGCGCATTATAACAGCTCATAGTGTGCATTATAACAGCTCATAGTGTGCATTATAACAGCTCATAGTGCATTATAACAGCTCATAGTGCATTATAACAGCTCATAGTGTGCATTATAACAGCTCATAGTGTGCATTATGACAGCTCATAGTGTGCATTATGACAGCTCATAGTGTGCATTATAACAGCTCATAGTGCGCATTATAACAGCTCATAGTGCGCATTATAACAGCTCATAGTGTGCATTATAACAGCTCATAGTGTGCATTATAACAGCTCATAGTGTGCATTATAACAGCTCATAGTGCGCATTATAACAGCTCATTGTGTGCATTATAACAGCTCATAGTGCATTATAACAGCTCATAGTGCATTATAACAGCTCATAGTGTGCATTATAACAGCTCATAGTGTGCATTATAACAGCTCATAGTGTGCATTATAACAGCTCATAGTGTGCATTATAACAGCTCATAGTGTGCATTATAACAGCTCATAGTGCATTATAACAGCTCATAGTGCATTATAACAGCTCATAGTGTGCATTATAACAGCTCATAGTGTGCATTATGACAGCTCATAGTGTGCATTATGACAGCTCATAGTGTGCATTATAACAGCTCATAGTGCGCATTATAACAGCTCATAGTGCGCATTATAACAGCTCATAGTGTGCATTATAACAGCTCATAGTGTGCATTATAACAGCTCATAGTGCGCATTATAACAGCTCATAGTGTGCATTATAACAGCTCATAGTGTGCATTATAACAGCTCATAGTGTGCATTATAACAGCTCATAGTGCATTATAACAGCTCATAGTGTGCATTATAACAGCTCATAGTGTGCATTATGACAGCTCATAGTGTGCATTATGACAGCTCATAGTGTGCATTATAACAGCTCATAGTGCGCATTATAACAGCTCATAGTGCGCATTATAACAGCTCATAGTGTGCATTATAACAGCTCATAGTGTGCATTATAACAGCTCATAGTGCATTATAACAGCTCATAGTGCATTATAACAGCTCATAGTGTGCATTATAACAGCTCATAGTGCGCATTATAACAGCTCATTGTGTGCATTATAACAGCTCATAGTGTGCATTATAACAGCTCATAGTGTGCATTATAACAGCTCATAGTGCGCATTAAAACAGCTCATAGTGTGCATTATAACAGCTCATAGTGTGCATTATAACAGCTCATAGTGCATTATAACAGCTCATAGTGTGCATTATAACAGCTCATAGTGCATTATAACAGCTCATAGTGCATTATAACAGCTCATAGTGTGCATTATAACAGCTCATAGTGTGCATTATAACAGCTCATAGTGCGCATTATAACAGCTCATAGTGCGCATTATAACAGCTCATAGTGTGCATTATAACAGCTCATAGTGTGCATTATAACAGCTCATAGTGTGCATTATAACAGCTCATAGTGCGCATTATAACAGCTCATAGTGTGCATTATAACAGCTCATAGTGTGCATTATAACAGCTCATAGTGTGCATTATAACAGCTCATAGTGCATTATAACAGCTCATAGTGTGCATTATAACAGCTCATAGTGTGCATTATAACAGCTCATAGTGTGCATTATAACAGCTCATAGTGTGCATTATAACAGCTCATAGTGCGCATTATAACAGCTCATAGTGTGCATTATAACAGCTCATAGTGTGCATTATAACAGCTCATAGTGTGCATTATAACAGCTCATAGTGTGCATTATAACAGCTCATAGTGCGCATTATAACAGCTCATAGTGTGCATTATAACAGCTCATAGTGTGCATTATAACAGCTCATAGTGCGCATTAAAACAGCTCATAGTGTGCATTATAACAGCTCATAGTGTGCATTATAACAGCTCATAGTGCATTATAACAGCTCATAGTGTGCATTATAACAGCTCATAGTGCATTATAACAGCTCATAGTGCATTATAACAGCTCATAGTGTGCATTATAACAGCTCATAGTGTGCATTATAACAGCTCATAGTGCGCATTATAACAGCTCATAGTGCGCATTATAACAGCTCATAGTGTGCATTATAACAGCTCATAGTGTGCATTATAACAGCTCATAGTGTGCATTATAACAGCTCATAGTGCGCATTATAACAGCTCATAGTGTGCATTATAACAGCTCATAGTGTGCATTATAACAGCTCATAGTGTGCATTATAACAGCTCATAGTGCATTATAACAGCTCATAGTGTGCATTATAACAGCTCATAGTGTGCATTATAACAGCTCATAGTGTGCATTATAACAGCTCATAGTGTGCATTATAACAGCTCATAGTGCGCATTATAACAGCTCATAGTGTGCATTATAACAGCTCATAGTGTGCATTATAACAGCTCATAGTGTGCATTATAACAGCTCATAGTGTGCATTATAACAGCTCATAGTGCGCATTATAACAGCTCATAGTGTGCATTATAACAGCTCATAGTGTGCATTATAACAGCTCATAGTGTGCATTATAACAGCTCATAGTGCGCATTATAACAGCTCATAGTGCATTATAACAGCTCATAGTGTGCATTATAACAGCTCATAGTGCATTATAACAGCTCATAGTGTGCATTATAACAGCTCATAGTGTGCATTATAACAGCTCATAGTGCGCATTATAACAGCTCATAGTGTGCATTATAACAGCTCCTATATTCAGATATACTCAGATCCTGCAGATGAGCCTGACACTAGTGTGTTAATAACTTTGAGATGGTGTTGATGTTATTGTGTGTTTTTCTGCAATATGTTTATATTGTCTATATAGTTTTTTTCTCTCTTTTCTTTATTATCTGTATATTTGATATTTATGGTATTTGTGTTATGAAGTCTTTTATTATGAATTAATTACCATCATGGATATAGACGGACACAGAAGGATCGCACATGATCACGGCGTCTCAGCTGTGCGGTCTGCTACGGACTAAAGGTTTCTGGTTTGATTGGAGAACACGTTACTGACACGTCATGTTTCATATGTTTGTTTGTATTGCGTTTGTATATGATTGTCTGTTTGTTTGTGTATGGCTTTCATGTTTGCTAACTTTTGGTTTCATTTTCCTTTTGTACACAAGCTCTGACGGTGTTTGCCGTACGGTGCAAGGTGTCTGGATTACAGTGCAAGGTGTTCGGAGTTGCCTTATGGTGTTTGGAATAGGGTGTAAGGTGTTTGATGTAAGATGATGGAGTCAGTGAAGTGAATGCTGCACTGAAAATACATCATGGGAAAACCCCAGTGAGAGAGTCAATCCTGTACTGAAGCAGCTGGAGACCCCCAGACCCAGACTATGAGCTGCTGTAATGCAGAAGAGCGGCTCTATCACAGCGCTGTATTCTTTGACAAGCAGTATTCTGTGTACAACCATCCCGCTGACGGTGTGTGTGTGTGTGTGTGTGTGTGTGTGTGTGTGTGTGTGTGTGTGTGTTACCTGTTTAAACTGGTCCACAGGCTGGTTGTAGAGTCGTGTGCTGATGACGTCAAACGGAGTCATGATGATGCTCACGGCCACACCGCTCATCACAGCGGCACAGAGAGTGTTGAGGGAGCTGAGCGGACTGAACCACTGCGCACACACACACACACACACACACACACACAGTGACAGTGATGAGATGAAGCATGGTGTGAGGTGATGTAGGTGTATGTGTGTGTGTGTGTGTGTGTGTGTGTGTGTGTGCTGACCTGTGTGTGTGTGATCCAGTCCTTGGCGGAGCTGAAGGTGGCCAGTTGCGTTGCTGACCCCACCATGACCCTCGGCACGGCCCCGTTCACCCCACGCCACAGACCACACACACCTTCACGCCGGTAGATGGAGACCAGCGCACTCGACATGCCCTGAACACACACACACACACACCTTCAGCACCAGGAGCATCTGTAACACCTGTCTGAGGCAGCAGTGATGATGTCATAACACTCTCTGATCTCTGATTGGCTGATCCTGCAGAGTTCAACTGTGTCACATGACTGTGTGCTTGACACTGATTGGCTGCAGTGTCGCTGTGTGTGTGTGTGTGTGTGTGTGTGTGTGTGTGTGTGTGTACCTGATGGTTGTGCTGGTGTCCAACAGCGATGGCCGCCACTGTCTGCGCCTGCAGGTGCGTCTTCACCTGACCACAGCAAAGCAGAACACGTAAACATCCATACACACCGAGAGTGTGTGTGTGTGTGTGTGTGTGTGTGTGTGTGTGTGTGTCGTAAACACTGATCCTGCGCTTCCTCTGCGGTCTGATATCTGAGCCCGAGTCCGGCTGCTCTGCTGTCAGCACTCAGGGGGAGAGAGCAACACACACATACACACACACACACACACACACACATACACAGACAGACACACACACCTGCAGAGACTTCAATAAAAATACACACACACAGATATGCACACATACACGCACACACACTTCCAGGAACTGCCTGACACTGGAGCCATCTGCTGGAGCTGTCAATCACTGCAGTATTGTGTGTGTGTGTGTGTGAGTGTGTGTGTGTGAGTGTGTTGTACCAGATACGCGGGGGATGCGATGAAGGCCCCCAGTGCTCCGGCTGCAGCTCCGGCTATCAGACTGCAGCAGGGTCCGTCAGTGACCCCCGCCGCCTGCATCTGGGCGTAGGAGCCAAGGCGCAGCCCGTTCATCAGCCCCTGGTACAGCAGCGCCGCCGTCAGCCCCTTCTGGAGGCCCCGGAGCCCGTCGGTGCGGCCCACCACCCACAGCGCCTGCAGCACGCCGCGGTACAGCCGGCGGTACGAGCCCCGCGCCCGCAGCTCCCCCTGCAGCTGCAGCCGCGTCTTCACCACCTCCAGCGGGTTGGTGAACACACACGCGCCGCAGCAGGCCAGCGCGCCCAGCCCGAAGTCCAGCGGGGGCCACAGGGGCGGGCGGGGGGGCGAGGGGCCCGGCGTCGGGGAGGACGGACCCGAGAATGCAGAGTTCATCAGCTGCATGACTGCAGCACACACACACACACACACACACTCGTGTGTTTTCAGCAGTGCATCACGTGTTCAACACTTCCTCTGCAGACATTACTGACATCCACTGAAGAGGAAGATCCACTCATCTTCATCATCACCTGCAAAACAGAAGACCACTCACATTAGTACACCTAAACCAAGACCAGGCGGTTCATTCCACTGTGTATAACATATGCTGGAATAGTTGGCGGTTCATTCCGCTGTGTAAAACATATGCTGGAATAGTTGGCGGTTCATTCCGCTGTGTAAAACATATGCTGGAATAGTTGGCAGTTCATTCCGCTGTGTATAACAAACGCTGGAATAGTTGGCGGGTCATTCCACAGTGTAAAACAAACGCTGGAATAGATGGCGGGTCATTTCACTGTGTATAACAAATGCTGGAATAGTTGGCGGTTCATTCCGCTGTGGTGACCCCTGATTAATAAAGGGACTAAGCCAAAAAGAAAATGAATGAATGAAAACCAAGATCAGCTTACACTTTCCATAACAAACACAATTATCGATAAAAACGACAACAATCATCTGTAGAAATCAATAAATATAAATGTAAATAAATGAAACTGAAGTATTAATAATCATATCAAAGTGAATAACTCTGATCTGCAGCTGTTCAGCAGAGGCACCAGTAGATGGCGACACAGTGAAGCAGAGTTATAAACACACAGCGCGGTGAATCTTCTCATTTGACAAAACTGCAGACTAGCGAAGTTTACCTGCATATAGAGGATGATGAGAGGAAGACCACCGCCTCAACTCATGAGCAGCACTTCAGTGTTCGCTCACACTATTGATCCACTCAGAGCTTTGCGCAAGAGTGTAGGAGCGCTGTTAAACTCTGATCAAGTACAGTTACTGAACCTGAACACAAACACGCGTTCACAAAACAAACTAAAGCAGAGCTAACTACACAACACAACAACAACAACACAACAACAACAACAACAACTACACAACAACAACAACAACTACACAACACAACAACAACAACACTGAAACTGAGCGGACACGTGGAGCTCATCAGCAGAGCACTGCACATCTAGAACAGCCTCAGCCAGCAGATGAAGACTCATGATCATGAATCATAATCAACACACACACACACACACACACACTCAGCTTTATCAGTAAGTGGAGATGCTGACACTGCGCTGTGCCACATCTGCATAATTGATTAACGTTATGACGTGATTGTCATGTTGATCAACTCTTCAGGTCAGCTCTACAGATCAGCTCTAAACACGCTAACAGCACTAGTCGGTTATATTGAGTCGTGATGTTTCTCCGTGTCTTACCGGCTCCGCGCGCGCCTCCGGTTCTCATTCACACGCTCGTAAACACGAAGCGCTTCAGCTCACGCCCCGCCCACAGCTCCCGCTCAGCCAATCAGCGCGCGGCTCCTCACAGCCTCCCCGCGGACAGCCAATCACAGCTCAGCTCGGCGGCCTGAGTTCATATGGGCTAAAGGTGAAGCTGGATCTGAAACTCACATGTTTGAGGGAAAAGCGGAACACACACACACACACACACACACACGATGAACAACACACTGTGAATGTCTGCGGTGCTGTGCAGCTGAAGGAAAGGCTTTAGGCGCCGCTTTGAGTGTTAAAAACACACAATACAGCAGTAATGAGGCTGGCGTTCATTAAAGAGCAGCGTGTGTAGCAGAACCGGATGAATGGAGATATGAGGACCGGACCACGTGACCCCCGCGGGTTCCTGTCAGCATGTTCATTAGCATTTTTACATTAAATAAAGGCTATAAAACACGTGTTAATGACACATCGAGCACAGTAAAGCAAGGAGCTGCAAGAAAAGTGTCATGAGTGCAGACTTCGAGTTAACAAATCTGGAAAAACTAGACAAACCGAGCATTTAAAGGGACAGCACACACCCTGCCTACTGTTTACTCTGCATCCACTGACTTCAGACCAGCTCAAGATTGTTGACTCTGTTGATCACAGATGAAGATATTCTGAAGAATGAGGAAACCCCTGAAGCATTGACAAGGAAATGATCTAAATACAATGCAGAGTTTCCTTTTCACATGTCTGCTATATCTGTAGACACTGTTTATGCTAAAATATGCTCGTATACAGTAGTCAACATCTGAAGTGGACCAGCGTCATCTTTCATTACGTCCAGCTAAAACCACCGACACACAGCCATTCTCACCTCAGCACAACTAGACTGATCCACTTTAGATGTAGACTACTGAATATCACAATGTTCGTTCCTTTTCCTTCAGCTTAGTCTGTTGCCACAGTGGAATGACCCACCAACTATGTTTTACATAGTGTATGCCCTTCCAGCTGCAACCCAGAACTGGAAAATACCCGTACACACTCATACACTACGGCCAGTTTAGTTGATCAGTTCTCCTATATCGCATGTGTCTGGACTGCGGGGGAAACCGGTGACATTGTGCTGCCCTATATCAAAAATATTTCAGTATATCTTTAACATTTTCCCACTGGAGTCCATAATGGAGTGGGCGGGGCTAAAATATCTGTGATTCTGATTGGTGGAACTAATGTCGAGAGAATCATGTGCTTATGATTGACTACAGCTGGTGCTGCATTATCCCATTCATGATTGACCAATCAGACGATTCCTAAGCCACTATAAACACACTCAGCTCCAGATCACAGCCATCTTGGTTTTAAAGAATCCCCCCTTCCTCCCCCACTCCTCCTCCATCCTAGATGGGCGGCACGGTGGCTCAGTGGTTAGCACTGTCGCCTCACAGCAAGAGCGTCACTGGTTCTAGTCTTTAACAAGACAGCCAACGTTTCTGTGCAGAGTTTACTCGTTCTCCCCGTGCTCACGTGTGTTTCCCCCGGGTTCCCCCGTTTCCTCCCACCGTCCAAAAACATGCAGCTTAATTTAACTGACTAATCCACATCAGCACATAGACATGCTGCTAGTCAGTGGTTATCTGTTAAGAGTGATCACTATCTGTTCATCAGCTACTACAGCAGGGGAGTTCTCCACATCTACCACAGCTCAAACTCCCCCTGCCCTGCAAACGGGAGGGAGCCCCGGGCTCGAGGATATTATGAGCTCAGGGCTCTCTCCCGGGACAGCATGCCAAACACACTCTATAATCAATCATCAGCTGAGGGGGAACTCTTGAAAGAGTGTGTGTTGTGATCTGGGCCCTCACACAGGGCTGTCCTCCATCCGTCTGTGTGACAGCAGAGAGCAGCAGCTACAGGAGCGATGAGAAACACACACACCACAGCATCTCAGAGAATCAAGACATGGAGAACTTTATTTCTGTTTACAATCCACAGTCTCATTCCCTCCACACACACACACACACGCACACACGCACACACACACACACGTTTAATGTAAACAATGCAGGCTGAAAGAGCGATAAAAAAGGTCCATTTCATCTGTTCCTCCTACAATCGTTTCTTTCCTTCAGTCAGATCAGCGTTTCTGAGGGTGAAATACAACAGAAACAAGACAACATTCCCTTCTGGAGTCCTCTCTCTCTCTCACACACACACACACACTCAATCTCACACTCGTGCACACACACACACACACACACACACACACACACACACACACACACACACACACACACACACACACACACACACACACACACACACACACACACATGCTAGTGTTGGTGGTTTATGAGGACTCACTATAGGTGTCATGTATGTTCTACAGTATGATGCAGGTATGCTGCGGTCCTCGTCCTCACCCAGACCTACAGCAGCCCTGTGGGGACTCTGAGTGTGAAGCCCTGTTAAATATCAGTGAGTGTGTTCAGTTAACAAAGCTGTGTCCTCATAAACCACCAAAAATAGTACACACACACACACACACACACACACACACACACACACACACACACACACACACACACACACACACACACACACACACACACACACACGAAGCGTCCCTCATCCCGGTGGTTGGAGCAGCAGTGTGTCTGCGTGTCCGGTGTCGGTGTGTAAGGTCAGTCAGTGTACGGCAGCGCGGCAGCTCCTCCATTACCTCTTGGCGCGCACGAAGTACAAGGCGTTGGTTTTGGGGTAGTATTTGACGTTCTGCTTTTTGTCCATGAGTCCGCCGAAGATGATGAGCTCCCCGCGGCCCTGGACCACAGTGTGCAGGCTGGTCTCGGGGGGCCCGGTGACGGCGCTGGGAGCTCCGCCGCTGCCGTACACCCGCCACGCCACCACACCCTGCGTCCGCGCCCGCGACACGTCCAGCAGGTACATCTGCATGGGCTTACAGCTCAGCGCCTGGTACAGCGGCTTGCCCACGTTCAGGCTCTGCGGCGGGTGGTGCCCGAGGCGGCGGGCGATGGGTGGGGGGCTGGCAGGGGCTGGAGGGGTCCCGCTGGGGGCTGAGGGGCCTGGTTGCGGTGCGGGCGGCGGGGACGGCAGAGAGGATGAGGCTTTGACGGCTTCCAAACCCCTGCGCAGCGCTGCTGGAGACACGGCTCCTGGGGGCGTCCGCGGGGAACCCGGTGGTGTGTGCAGACCATTGGCACTCGGCGGAGAGCCGTCCCAGCTGAGATCTGCAGGGCCCGGGGGCCGGGCGGGAGGCGAGGCCTGCTGCACAGGGCTGGTGCGCGGGGACGGCGACGCCCCGTTGAGGAGAGGAGGGCTGTCAGGGCCCTGCGAGGGAGATGAGGACGAGGACGCTCGTGCTGACGCTCGGGGCCGCAGAGTTCCCCAGCGCCCGTTCACACACGGGGCCTCCTCCACTGCCCCCAGCACTGCCCCCGCCGCCCCGCTGCGCACCGGAGACTGGGACCGCAGGGATGGTGGGTCAGGGCCCAGAGGAGCAGGGGTGGAGCTGATGGGGGACGGCCGAGAGTTCAGACTGGGGCTCAGAGGGGCCCGACCCGATGGAGCCTGGGAGAACACCACCACACACTGGCCCACCTGCAGGACACACACAAGAGAGTAAGTCTGAGAGTGTGTGTGTGTGTGTGTGTGTGTATATAGTTAGGTCCACAAATATTTGGAGATGGCCCAGCTCCAGCATGGTTGCCTCTATACAGCAACACAATGGACATGAAATGAAATGAGGGCAGGTTGAGCACATCTCGGTCATTTCAGATCCATTGTGTTGCTGTATAGAGACAAACATGCTGGAGCTGGGCCATAACTATATACACACATGTCAGTGTGTGTGTGTGTGTTCACCTTGCAGGCCGGATGACACCAGAGCTCCGGCGCTCCATGATCCTCGTTCTCCACCCGCAGCTGCTGCCACGTCCAGCAGGGGTCGCTCATGTGCAGGAGCCAGGCGTCCTTCAGCAGCTACACACACACACACACACACACACACACACACACACACACACACACACACACACACACACAAACAGGTGTTGTTGTCGCTCATGTAAACACACACTCAGGTATCTGCGCTAGCTGCCGGTGCTCACCGCGTTCGGTCCTCCACAGCCACCCAGAATCAGCAGCGTCTCCTCATCCATCACGATCTGCGGGACAGAACACACACCGACTGAGTGAGTGAGTGAGTGAGTGAGTGTGTGAGTGAGTGTGTATATGTGCGTGTATATATATATATATATATATCTGTGTGTGTGTGTGTTTAACCTGAGACTGTCCTCCGCGTGGGTGAGGTGACGGGCCGCTGATGGTTGGTTTAGACCAGGTCCACTGCTCCAGATCCAGAACCCACACCTCATTACTCCTGCCACACACACACACACACACACACACACACACACACACACACAGAGAGAGAGAGTGATGAGCAGACATGCATGCATTTTTACACAAAGAAAAAGCCACACACACACCCTCTCTCACACACACACACACACACACACACACACTCACATCTGCCGTGCCCCCAGTGAGCCGCCGAACACCACCATCGTGCTGCGGATCACAGAGGACGAGTGTCCGGCCATCGGCGGCGGCCCATGAGTCGTCACAATACAGTTCCACCTGCGCAACACACACACACACACACACACACACACACACACACACACACACACACACACACACACACACACACACACACACACACATATTAATTTGATGAAGATCCTCTTCAGACCAGCAGGTGGCGATACACAACTGTCTAAAGGTGTGTGTGTGTGTATATATATATATATGTGTGATGTTAAAGAAGTGCAGTGGTGTGTGTGTGTGTGTGTGTGTGTGTGTGTGTGTGTGTGTGTGTGTCTGACCAGTTCTTGGAGGGTGAGTATGTGTGAATCTCATCGAAGAAGCGCTCGGGCTGGTGCAGCGGGTACGGACTGGGCCTCGTCCAGCCGCCGAACAGAACAAGCAGATCCCCGTACATCACCAGTGTGGCGCCCGCTTTAGGAGACGGGTACGAGCCTGACAACACACACACACACACACACACAGATATGTGAGCAGCGCACACACATACACATACATATCTACAAACACACACTTATGCATATATAGTTACACACACACACACACACAGTGCACTGACCTGAGGCCAGCGGGCGGATCCACTCTTTACTGTTGAGGTCCAGACGCCACAGGTCATTGAACGCCGCGTTACAGCTGCTCTGAGTGCAGCCGCCGAACACGTACATCGACTGATTAGAGTCGTAATAACACGCACCTGCAGAACACACACACACACACACACACACAAATCAGAAAAGTAGCATAGGGTAGGCGTGGCTTTTATCTACCAGCTGCTGATTGGTGGTTGAGATGTGGGTGTGGCAGGGTTGAGTGGCAGGTTTCAGGAGAGTGGGCGGGGTTTAAGATGACTGACAGCTGTTGTGATTTTCTGATAAAACATTAATTGTTTGTTCTTAATCCTTGAATAGGAGATAACCCATCAGTGTGTGTGTGTGTGTGTGTGTGTGTGTGTGTGGACACTGACTGTGAGAGAAGCGTTGTGTGATCGGGGTTCCAGGATACGGGTACGTGCGACTCTCCCACTGGATATTTCCCTCCTGAATGGCCCGCAGGAAACCATGGTAACACTGATGTGCCACACCTGGGAGAGAGAGGTGATGTAATTGGTTAAGTAGACTAATGCTGTATGGTCAGGTATGGTTAAGTGTGGGCGTGTCACTAATGCTGTATGGTTAAGTGTGGGCGGGTCACCTTTGATGAGGCGGTACCACTGTTTGCAGACCAGGGCGGCCGTCTTGTGCTCCTGATAGGGCGACAGGAAGGACAAGATGTACTCCAGCACCTCCTCCGGCAGCTCGGCCATACTGTGCTCCGCCTTCAGCTCAGCTCCGCCCTCCTCCAGCTCCATGGCGACTGCACAGCTGTCCTCCCCGTCTGAACAGTGGGACATTATCTGTTGTGGACCTGCAAAGAAACACAATCAGAACAATGTAGAACACATCCATAACTACAGTGAAGATCGTAACCATAACTACAGTGAAGATGGTAACCATAACTACAGCGAAGATGGTAACCATAACTACAGTGAAGATGGTAACCATAACTACAGTGAAGATCATAACTATAACTACAGCGAAAAACATTACTATAGTGAAGATGGTAACCATAACTACAGTGAAGATCGTAACCATAACTACAGGAAAGATCATAACCATAACTACAGTGAAGATCGTAACCATAACTACAGCGAAGATCGTAACCATAACTACAGCAAAGATCATAACTATAACTACAGTGAAGATCGTACCCATAACTACAGGAAAGATCATAACCATAACTACAGTGAAGATCGTAACCATAACTACAGCAAAGATCGTAACCATAACTACAGCAAAGATCGTAACCATAACTACAGGAAAGAACATAACCATAACTACAGTGATCGTAACCATAACTACAGTGAAGATCGTAACCATAACTACAGGAAAGATCGTAACCATAACTACAGGAAAGATCGTAACCATAACTACAGGAAAGATCGTAACCATAACTACAGTGAAAATTGTAAGCATAACTACAGCAAAGATCGTAACCATAACTACAGCGAAAAACATTACTATAGTGAAGATCGTAACCATAATTAGAGTGAAGATCGTAAGCATAACTACAGCAAAGGTCGTAACCATAACTACAGTGAAGATCGTAAGCATAACTACAGCAAAGATCGTAACCATAACTACAGCAAAAAACATTACTATAGTGAAGATCGTAACCATAACTGCAGCAAAAAACATTACTATAGTGAAGATCGTAACCATAACTACAGTGAAGATCGTAACCATAACTACAGTGAAGATCGTAACCATAACTACAGTGAAGATCGTAACCATAACTACAGGAAAGATCATAACCATAACTACAGTAAAGATCATAACCATAACTACAGCGAAGATCGTAACCATAACTACAGCAAAGATCGTAACCATAACTACAGTGAAGATCGTAACCATAACTACAGCAAAGATCGTAACCATAACTACAGGAAAGATTGTAACCATAACTACAGGAAAGAACATAACCATAACTACAGTGAAGATCGTAACCATAACTACAGCAAAGATCGTAACCATAACTACAGTGAAGATCGTAACCATAACTACAGCAAAGATCGTAACCATAACTACAGGAAAGATAGTAACCATAACTACAGGAAAGATCGTAACCATAACTACAGGAAAGATCGTAACCATAACTACAGTGAAAATTGTAAGCATAACTACAGCAAAGATCGTAACCATAACTACAGCGAAAAACATTACTATAGTGAAGATCGTAACCATAACTACAGTGAAGATCGTAACCATAACTACAGTGAAGATCATAACCATAACTGCAGCAAAAAACATTACTATAGCGAAGATCGTAACCATAACTGCAGCAAAAAACATTACTATAGCGAAGATCGTAACCATAACTACAGCAAAAAACATTACTATAGTGAAGGTCGTAACCATAACTACAGTGAAGATCGTAACCATAACTACAGTGAAGATCGTAACCATAACTACAGTGAAGATCGTAACCATAACTACAGCAAAGATCGTAACCATAACTACAGGAAAGATCGTAACCATAACTACAGGAAAGATCGTAACCATAACTACAGGAAAGATCGTAACCATAACTACAGTGAAAATTGTAAGCATAACTACAGCAAAGATCGTAACCATAACTACAGCGAAAAACATTACTATAGTGAAGATCGTAACCATAACTACAGTGAAGATCGTAACCATAACTACAGTGAAGATCATAACCATAACTACAGCAAAAAACATTACTATAGCGAAGATCGTAACCATAACTGCAGCAAAAAACATTACTATAGCGAAGATCGTAACCATAACTACAGCAAAAAACATTACTATAGTGAAGGTCGTAACCATAACTACAGTGAAGATCGTAACCATAACTACAGTGAAGATCATAACCATAACTACAGCAAAAAACATTACTATAGCGAAGATCGTAACCATAACTGCAGCAAAAAACATTACTATAGCGAAGATCGTAACCATAACTGCAGCAAAAAACATTACTATAGCGACGATTGTAACCATAACTACAGTGCAGATCATTATAACTATAAAGAAAAGATAATTATACTGAAAATCATAAAAACAATTATAACAATAACAACAGAGGAAACTATAAAAGCGTGAACATCTTGATAACTCCTCCACGCAAATGTCAAATTTGCCATGCGAACCCAAATGCCACGCCTTCGTCAATGTTTTCAAGCAGTTTTATTTGATTTACACAAGCTTTACATCGCTTACATGCGTAACGGAGAGATCAGGACAGCCAAGCCTTTTCCTCATTACGCAAAACTGACAAATAAAGGCTGATTTATACTTCTGCGTCAAACGTCGGCGTATGCTACAGCGCTGACGCATAGCCCTTAGCCATGGCCGTCGGCATCACTGACGTGCACCTCTCAAAAAATGTAACTATACGTCGCGCAAGCTCTGTGATTGGTTGGCTTGGTAGCGCTGATAAGTCTGGGCGGGACAGAGAGCCGCGCGAATGGCGCAAGCCTGATGGAGCGATTGAGTCCCGTGAAGGAGCTCCTGATGGAAAGTTTTGTTCTGTGTTTACCTCATAGTTAAAGTTGCTGCACGTCCGCCGGTTCCTGCCTCAAAATGAGCGAGTTTGAGCCACTTGTACATCCCGGAAGTGTTCAGGAAAAGCAAAATAGCAGTGAAGAAACTCGACACAGAGGAACATTTACACCTTAAGCCTGATTTATACTTCTGCGTCAGGTGACCGGCGTAACCCACGGCGCAGGCAACGCGCGTGGCTGTGCATTTATACTTCTGCGCGCTGTCTCTGCCGGTCTGCATTAACACTTCCGAAACGCTAGTTGGCAGTGAGGTGTAAATGTTCTCTGTGTCAAGTTTCTTCGCTACTTTTTTGCATTTCCTGAACACTTCCGGGATGTACAAGTGGCTCAAACTCGCTCATTTTGAGGCAGGAACCGGCGGACGTGCACCAACTTTAACTATGAGGTAAACACAAAACAAAACTTTCCATCCGGAGCTCCTTCACGGGACTCCACACTTGTAAACAATCGCTCGCGCAGCGTCGCGCCATTCGCGCGCCTCTCGGTCCCGCCCAGACTCGTCAGCGCTACCAAGCCGACCAATCACAGAGCTTATGCTACGCGTCGTTGCGACGTGTAGTTACATTTTTTGAGAGGTGCACGTCAGTGACGGCGATGGCCACGGCGAAGGGCTATGCGTCAGCGCCGTAGCATACGCCGGTGTTTGACGCAGAAGTATAAATCAGGCTTTACTGCCACCTAGCGTGTTAATGCAGACCGACAGAGACAGCAGCAGAAGTGTAAATGCACAGCTACCACGCTGCATGCGCTGTGGGTTACGCCGGTCACCTGACGCAGAAGTATAAACCAGGCTTAAAGTCATCAATAATGTTTGGATTTTAAAGATGAACTCTCAGAATTTATACACAGTGTGCTGTACACTGTACACACACACACACACACACACACACACACACACACAGTGAGTGAACGCTGTTTTCCAGCAGAGGTCAGATCTGCACGGCTGCAGCTCTCATGATCAGATGACAGTAGCGGAGAGTGATGGGGAGAGCGGGAGTGTTCAGAGGTCTGCATCTCCAGCTCAGCTCTGACTCCACTGTTTTACTCTACAGAGAAGCTCGGCTGAATGAAAGTGCTCAGATGGTGCAGATGAGCGCACGGTGGTGTGGTGTGTGAGTAAATACAGCGTGAGGAGTGTGTTCAGCAGGTCACTCCGCCGTGTTGAAGATGGAGTTATGAGTGTTTCAGTGCAGTGAGCTCTCTGATGCTGATGACGATGATCAGACATTAATAAAGCGAGCGCCTGCTCCATGCTTTACACTTCTGTCCAGACAGCTCATGTTCTGATCCTCCATTAGTCTCACACAGTCTAGTGATGCGAGTTCACAGGTCAGAGTTCACTAAACTCTGCAACGCTGTGAAACTTGACAAGGAAAGTGCAGTGAGAGCGCAGCTGTAAAGATGATGATGATGAGCACAGGCATAACACACACCACACTGAGGAGAAGAAGAGCAAACACACAATACAACAAACACTACACTGACAACCACCGTAACCATAGCAACAACCACTGACAACCATAACCATCATTACACACATCACAATGATGTTCACACACACACACACACACACACACACACACACACACACACACACACAGAGTAACACGCATATAGACACAGAAACTCACACTCACACACACACACACACACACACACACACACACACAGAGTAACACGCATATAGACACAGAAACTCACACACACACACACACACACACACACAGAGAGAGAAACACGCATATAGACACAGAAACTCACACACACACACACACACAGAGAGTAACACGCATATAGACACAGAAAAACACACACACACACACACACACACACACACACACACACACACACACAAAGAAATAAACCAAACACACACACACACACACAAATAAGACACACACATACTCAGACAGAAAAACACACATACACACAGAGAACAAAACAGAAACACAAACAGACTGAAACAGAAAACACACACACAGAAAAATCACACACGTACACAAAAATAAAGACACACACAGACAGATATAACCCAAAAACAGACACACACACACACACACACACACACACACACAGACAGACGAAGAGAGAAAATAACACACATATGCAGACACAGAAACTCACATACACAAAAATACACACACACACACACACACACACACACACACACACACACACACACACACACACACACACACACACACAGCTCTTCATTAGCTGCTCGCTAACCGCCGGCTGATTCCCGTCTGGCTCTGGATGGCGGGGGGCCGCGCGCCGTTACCTGTGTCCGGTGTGCCGGTGTGTCCGGTATGCTCCGGTGTGTCCCGGTGTTCCTCCGTCTCCCGCTCCGTTCTCCCGTTCGTGTTTGTGTTTCTCTTTATCAGCTGCTTTCATGAACCTCCTCACTCCAAACATCCGCCATCTTCCCTCCGCTCAGGAGCGCGCACGCACACACGTCACGCCAGTCTCGGAGCGCGCACGTTTGGGCGACGTCCGCTACAAAAAAGGTGTTTATTGGAGTAATTCTGTTTCTAGTGAAGTTTCTCCGTTTAAACCCGGTTCTGTTGTTTTTTTCTCATAATAACAGACGCGTTAGCTGTTCTGTAATAATCCAGCAGGCGTCTGCATCCACCACTAATAACCATAATACATCATATCTGGGAAATAATGTCGCTGCTCCAGCCAAAGCTGCTGTTGTAGAGTAAAACTGCTCCTCAATAACCCAGATTCTGTCAGCTTTCACACGACACACGTTACTCATTTCATTTTGCAGCAGTAGCAGCTTGATTCTTTAACCATTTATGTATCAAGAAAGATTTACGTCACATTTACTATCGTCAAGCATT
>NC_141042.1:335000-357500 GCF_052040795.2 Danio rerio
AAGCTGGTCGTCGTACCGCTGCCGCGCCAGTTTATCCTGATACTGCGCCCTCTGCACACACACACACACACACACATCAGTGACGATCAATAATCAATAATCAGTCATCAATAACAGTGTCCTGCACTCACGGCCTGGTGCTGTCGGGTCTCCTCGTTCAGGGTTTTCCTGCGCTCGTCAGCCTGAATGCGGATCTGCTCACCCTTCAGCTGCTCCACTGCTGCCTCGTACTCCTGAACACACACACACACACACACACACACACACATTTACACACCAGTTCTGTCTAACTCTTAAATCTGATTGGCTGATAGCTGCCAGTAACAGCACTGGTCCAGCCTCTTCACCCTCGTGTATTACTCCGCCTTCACACATATGTCTGTCAGTCGTGTGTGTGTGTGTGTGTGTGTGTGCTGCATCAGAATACTGATCATCAACACAGGTTACCAACATTCTTCAAAATATCTGCTCTACTGTTCAACAGAAGGAAACTCGCACCAGTTTAGAGAGTGAATAGTGACCTGTTCGGGTCAAGAGTGTCTGTAATGTGTGTGTGTGTATGTGTGTGTGTTTTACCTTGATCTTGCCCTGGTGCTCCATCTGAACCGTCTGCTCCTGCATCCGCGCCAGATCCAGAGCCTCCTTGGCATGACCTGCGGGCACAGGGGTCACACATGCTGACCTTTGACCTTTCACACTACACAGTGTGTACTGCAGCAGAGTGTGAGTTCGCCTGCTGGAGGAGTGTGTGTGCTCTGTATGGTGTGAATCACGCGACCTCTCGTCCAATCACACGCTCTCACTCATTCACCAGTCCAGCATCAGGACCACAGTCACGCTGAGAGCAGAGCTGACGACACAGCTAATGATGCTCAGAGTGTCGTCAGGAGTCACGGCTGCAGATCTGCACTCAATTGTGTGTGTGTGTGTGTGTGTGTGTGTGTGTGTGCTTATTCCTAATCTAATGAACTGGTCACCATTCACTGCCATTAGATGGAGCAGAAAGCCTCTGTAAAGCTGCAGAGGAGGAAGGTGATCTCGGAGGAGCAGTGTGTGAGTGAGCTGGACATCCTCATGTGTGTGACTGCTGGTTTGGGGATGTGGATGAGCTGAATGGGTTATTCTGATGAGCAGCTCTGGCTTCATGAGGGTGAAAGTTACCCAGAGGGCAGCGCAGGGATAGGGAATGTTGAAGAGTCAGTCAGTCCACCACTCCATCACAGCATGAAGGAATATAAACTACACCTGGAGGAGGACACAGGCCGCGCTGACCTCTGACCTTCACACACATCATCATTATCTGTGACCTCTGACCTCCTCACAACAACAACAACATCATCATCATCATCATCATCATCATCATCATCATCATATGTGACTGTGTGTGTGTGTGTGTGTGTGTGTGTGTGTGTACTCACGGGACTGGTCCAGCTCTCTGGCCGCCTGCGCCGCGCGCTCCAGCCCGGTCGGGTCGAAGTTGCTCCATTTGTCCTTGGGTTTGTCCGCCGCTCCAGAGCCGCCGGGAGGAGCGGGGGGAGCGGGCGGTGGCGGGAGCTCCGGTGGGCCGCCGCTCTGGCCTTTATTAAGCCCGAACAGCCACGACATGATCCGCTGACAGACCTAGCCGGGACAGACTCCACTACACGAGTGTCACGCCGCTCTCTGCGCGTGCGCAGTGCTACTCACGCGCCGCCGCTGCGCGCTGATTGGCTGAGGCGCTCGTCCTTCAGAAGGTCAGAGAGGAAGACACGCCCCACCGCGCTGCCTACGGTGGCCGAGAGAGGACCAAAGCGGTCTTGCGTCAGTGTTCAGGGTCACGTGCGGCGCTCAGCTTTATCAAACATAGAGAACACTGCTAGAATCATTGATTTTATTCAACAGGGGTCGCCACGGTGGAATGAACCACCAACTTTTCGAGCACATGTTTTGCACAGCAGATGGGAAACACCCATACACACTCATACACTACGGCCAGTGTAGTTGGTCAGTTCCCCTATAGCGCATGTGTTTGGACTGAAAGCGGAGCACCCGGAGGAAACCCACGCCAACACGGGGAGAACATGCAAACTCCACACAGAAACACCAACTGACCCAGCCGAGACTCGAACCAGAGAAGCGATTGTGCTGTATGACATGTCTTATTCATGTGTGTGACGACTCTGCTTCAGATTCTGCATTAACGGAGAGCGATCGCAGCGTTCTGACAAGGTTACGGGCAAACGTTTCCCCAACCACAAATAATGATGATAGAATAATAATATAATATAAACATGATCAGTCTCCGCTAGATGTTCCCAAAACTCTGTATATACATCACCTGTGTGCTTCTCCATCCTGACAATCATCAGCACAATACTACTGAAGCACATGAACACGTGTTAGAGTGATCTATAGTGAACACTGCAGGGTTTGAGCCCTACTGTAGTGAATAATATACTGTATTATAGTGTTATCTACAGCTGTGTGCGAATGACTGCTCCAGCACACTGCAGTGTTCACTAACGTCAACTGATTTAAATACTGGAGTTTTACCGCAGTAAGCTGTGATGTACTGTACTATAATAACCCCTACAGCTGTAGACGACTAGTGTTGCGCCATTTTGTTTACATTACTAGTGTTGTTACCATAGCAACAGTAGAATCACCACAGCAGATCAGTTACTATAGTGGTTGTGTTACCATAGCAACAGTAGAATCACCACAGCAGATCAGTTACTATAGTGGTTGTGTTACCATAGCAACAGTAGAATCACCACAGCAGATCAGTTACTATAGTGGTTGTGTTACCATAGCAACAGTAGAATCACCACAACAGATCAGTCACTATAGTGGTTGTGTTACCATAGCAACTGCAGCATCACAGGCACAGCTGAATGAAAGTGCTCTGCTATAGTAACGGTGGATCACACTGCAGTATTTATGTGGATTTCCCCCATGTGTGAATGTTCGGATATTTGCATCCTTTTTAAATGAAGAGCTCTGGTAATGTTGACTTTCTCTTAGTGTTTTTAAAGGAAAACATGTCTTCATCCAGGAAACGAACATGAATGTGAAATATTGTGGCTTTTCCTCGCCTCTGTTAGTGACTCAGTCGTCATGATGAAGGCTCTATAACAGCAGAGAAGAGTTTAAATACAAGAATAAGTGAACTGAGTGACTGAGTGGAGGCCATGAGTCCAGCGTTCATCAGCACTTTACAGAAGAATTGACACACACACACACACACACACACACACACACACACACACACACACACAGCTCTCTGATGATCTCCCCTGTGTTTAACATGCAGTGAGTGATTAATAAGGCTGGTGATGGTCATATTGGGATGAATCGCTGTGTTTCTACATGAATGCACATATGGAGATGTCGACTGTAATAATTATGATTGTAAACACAACACAGCAGCACAGTGGGGAGCACAATCACCTCACAGCACTCAGGTCTCTGGTTTGAGTCTCGGCTGGGTCAGTTGGTGTTTCTGTGTGGAGTTTGCATGTTGCCAGTGTTGGTGTGGGTTTCCTCCGGGTGCTCTGGATTCCCCCACAGTCCAAACACATGCACTATAGGCCTTTTTCACACTTCCTGGTTCCGGTAAGCGAAGCAGTGTACCACAACATCCGGTTTCAATGCGACAGAGCAAGAAAGAATGGCAGGGTCATCTCATCGCTGTGATTGCTGCGTTCCCAGCTGCTCCAACTCAAAAACGACACTCTTACTTTAATGACCACGATCTCCCGAAAGACGAAGGACAGGGAAAATCATGGATGACAATATTAAAGGGGGTTGAATGCCGTTTCAAGTTATATGCGGGAGTACATTCTTATGCTGTATGCACTTCAAAGCGGAGATTATCATGTTTCATTAAAGACTGGTGGTCTATGGTTTATTTTGACGAGTAATTATAATATAGACAAAACTCCAGTTAAGCTATCTGCCGTCCACAAACAAGTGCTCATTAGGGTCATTAATCTATAAGCATGATTTATCCCTACATTGTTGTTATTTTGGAATAATAGACAGTTCATACAAATGCAAATCTCTTTTTTTAATTGGTTTGACAGCAAAATTATTTGTTTAGTCAGTTATATAATAAAGATAGTATACTTTAATGTGTTATTTAATGTGTTAATGTTTAAAATGTTATTTGCTGTTCTTTAAATAAATAATAAAAATGAATATTATCCACGAGTAGGAGCTAACGTGTTTCCAGACTTGAGAAAACCTCACGAGCATTAAACAACCTGTAATGTATTAACCGATAGCAATTTGCCTGTACAGCTGCCTCGCCATTCACTATATCTGACTCTGAATAAAAAGGAAGGAGGGGGTGAGCACAGTTTACAGACGGGACGACTGACATAAAACTCATCCTGCTGGATGTTAAATAGCCAGGTTAATCTAGTTTACGAATGGCTTGAATGAGCAGATTTTATGCTGTTGGCTGTGCACCTTACTGGAACCTGACGTGGCAAACGCTGTGTAAGACACGTTTTCTGCACAAACTCTGCAAATCGGTATCATCTTTTAAATGCTGTTTTATTAAGGCAGTTTTACACATTCACCGAACAACATCTTCCTGTCCAAATTATGGCAAAGTTGACCGTGAGAAAGTCATCCGCTGTCCCGAGGTTGACATGTCTCTGCGAACCTGGAAATATCGATACACTGCTTCAAAGGGCGCTTCCGGTGTTCAATTCCGCTGTGAAAAAGGTCTATAGGGGAACTGATCAACTACACTGGCCATACTAGATAAGTGTGTGTGTGAATGAGTGTGTATGGGTGTTTCCCAGTGATGTGTTGCACCTGGAAGGTTCCACTGTTCCACTGTGTAAAACATATTCTGGATAAGTTGGCGGTTCATTCTGCCGTGGCGACACCTGATAAATAAGGGATAAGCCCAAAAACAAAATGACTGGGTGAATGAACACAAGACAGCAGCCCTTAAATAAGAACATGTTTAATTGACATCATGAACACACACACACACACACACTTATTTACAGGACACACACAGCAGCACATGTGCATATGTGTGTGTAGTGCAGGTCTGGGGTCAGCTCAGTGTAGTTGAGTGATACGTGAGAAGACCCCCGGTGGCTCTGCTCCGGACCCCAGGGCCGCCCTCAGACCCTCCTGCTGCCGCGCCCGTGCCAGCCTGCTCAGAGAGAGGAAGGAGCGCGGCTCCGTGATGGACAGATCACACAGCATACGCCTGTTCAGCTGAACACTGCACTGTAGACCACACACACACACACACACACACACACACACACACACACACACACACACACACACACACACACACAGAGTTCAATCACAGCAACCAATGAAAACGCTGCATTTGAGATTTGTGATTCTACAGTTGCTATGGTAACACAACTACAGTTAATGATCTGTTGTGGTGATTCTACAGTTGCTATGGTAACACAACTACAGTTACTGATCTGTTGTGGTGATTCTACAGTTGCTATGGTAACACAACTACAGTTACTGATCTGTTGTGGTGATTCTACAGTTGCTATGGTAACACAACTACAGTTACTGATCTGTTGTGATGATTCTACAGTTGCTATGGTAACACAGCAACTGCAGTAACTGACCTGTATTTGTAATGTGGGTGTGTCACACTGACCTTCAGCAGCTGGTGTACGAGAGCTGGATACTTCAGGCCGTGTTCTCTGGTGGCGGCGGCGATCCGTGTGATCCATAGCTGCGCACACACACACACGCACACACTACTTTAGACCCACACACGTCTGTCCCCCTGCAGCTCAGGCAGGTGTGTGTCGTGTGTTATACCTGTCTCATGCTGCGTCTCTTGGCTTTCCGTGCTTTGCTGGCGTAAACGAAGGCCCTGCGCACCGCACGCACCGCCAGACTGTAGCAGCGGCTCTTCCTGCCGCGGAAATGCTGCAGAAACACAACAGAGTCACACACGCTATTACAACCATACGCAGAGCAGACTGTAGCGCTTACAACCACGCTACAGTAAAGCAGACCAATTACTCTGCTGTGGTGATTCTACAGTTGCTATGGTAACACAACAACTATAGTGACTGATCTGTTGTGGTGATTCTACAGTTGCTATGGTAACACAACAACTATAGTGACTGATCTGTTGTGGTGATTCTACAGTTGCTATGGTAACACGACAACTATAGTGACTGATCTGTTGTGGTGATTCTACAGTTGCTATGGTAACACGACAACTATAGTGACTGATCTGTTGTGGTGATTCTACAGTTGCTATGGTAACACAACAACTATAGTGACTGATCTGTTGTGGTGATTCTACAGTTGCTATGGTAACACGACAACTATAGTAACTGATCTGTTGTGGTGATTCTACAGTTGCTATGGTAACACAACAACTATAATAATATAAACAAATGATCCAGTAGTGTAGTTGTCGACAGCTGTAGGGTATATTACACTGCTATACTCCACAGTTTACTGCAGTAAACACTAGTACACTGCAGTGTTTATCAGTTCCCTATAGTGAACACTGCAGTCTGCTGGAGCATTGACTAACAGAGCTGTCGGTAACATATACAGTATAATACACTTAACTGTTGTGTTCAGACACACTGAGGTATTTTCTGTAAATGACTATAGTATATAACAGGGGTACACACACACACACACACACACACACACACACACACACACACACACACACACACACACACACACACACACAGAGAGAGAGAGAGAGAGAGAGAGAGAGAGAGACTCACCCGCGCGTTCTTCAGCAGCTCCTGCACCTTCCAGTATCGGTCGGGTCCGCGGTTCCGGATCCAGCAGGAGAGCGTGAGGAACACCATGATGATCAATCAGTGTGATCGATCCCCGAGTTTCAGCAAGTGTGTGTGAACTGACGCTTCATGTGTGACCTCGATCTCTAGTGCGCTTTCTGGAGTCGCCGGTGATGCGACGTCACATCCGGCGTATGCGTGCCTCATCAGAGTGACAAAGTAAAAGTTTATAGTAAACGCTTATGATGAAGATCTCCTTTTGTGCTGTTGTTATTCACTTTCTATCCCCTTGGCATTTTTTGTTTATTATATTGTCATGTATCTGTTGTTTAAAGCATGATAAAAATGATGATGATTTGCCATGCAGATGAAAACATTATATTTGGGCTTTTAAACTCCACAGAGGAACATGGCGGTTTCCTGTAATACACTGTATCATGTTTCTGAAGCAAACTGTATATTCACAAATACTCAGATTGTAAACCTGTCTTTGTTGATGTATTTAACAATAATGATGATTACAGCATCGGCTATGAGACAGCTATGAAGGTCTTTGTGTAGGAAACTCGCATAAAATAAGCCCTGTAGATGCACAACAGTTTAGTGGACTTTCCCTTTATTTCCTCTTTTCGCTCTGTTCTTCGTTGTGTTATGATATTCATTTATTTGTCACGCATGTTGTTGGAAACAAACACAGCGCTTATTGTTATTATGATTATTATTATTAGTAGTAAACGAATGACAGAAATGCCGACATTTATATTATTATAAGATAAAATATGCGCTTATATAGCGCAGGATCACTCGTGGGCTGTGTTTAAAAGCCTAGTGAGCGCCCTCTGCAGTGCGCAGTCTCTGTGGGCGGCGGAGTGCGTGATTTGAGGCGCATGCGCAGTGAGTGTTGGAGCAGAGAGTCAGACTGATCAACATGGCGGCTGTGTGTTTCTCCTTGAGCCGCTGCTGCTCCGCTGTTCACCGGCCCGCCGTCACGGTGAGTTCCACACCTGATCTGCACTGATAATCGATCACCACCGCTCATCAATAACCCGTCTGATACCGATCATGACACGTGACTGACACACAGAAGCCGAAGTCCAGCTCTACGAGTACTGTCGTCAAACTCATCGGCGCGGATGAGCGGGAATATCGGAGAATAATGCGGTGTATGAGTGTGTTTATAGTGAAGTGCTGCGCCATTATGATGGAGGAATGACAGTATCTGCTTTATATAACGCTGACTGAGCGCGCGCGTGTGTGTGTGTGTGTGTGTGTGTGTGTGTCATCATGTATCTGTCACAGAACACTGCAGTGCTGCTGCTGTTTATAATGTGAAGGTGTACAGTGTCCAGAGCTGACCGGAGATGCTGATCTGAGTGTTCTGACAGAGTGTGTGTGCGGATTTGAGTGTTTTGAGTGTGTGTTTGGTAACTGTCAGCTGGGTCAGTGATGTAACGAGAGTGTGATTCTGTGTGTGAACACTAGAGGTCAGCAGTGTGACCATTTCCCTCTGCAGTCGGGACTTATGTCATGAAGGTCAACACTATTATAAGAGTTAACAGCCTAAATGGAAGAGGATTATAAGAGCCGTAAGTTCATTGTTTTATTTATGTTAAATTGACAATAATGTAAAAAGCAAAATATTTTCCTAAAAGTAATTTAATTTTTAATATAAAGTATATGCTGATGTCACTTCCGGGAAGGAAGAAGTTGTGTCATGGAGATGGAAGCGAGACAGTTTTTTGAGCGTGTAATGTAGTTCAGTTAAGTTGTTATTAAACATGTTAGTAACGACATCACTGGACTGTCTTATGTTACCCGCGTTCAAATCCTGCTAGCTCAAAGAGAGAAACAAGACAAGAAGAGACGAATTGATGGCACATTCAAGGATAAAGCTGTTTACATGTGTATGAGGAGGACATGCCAATCCACATCCAACATTATTAGGAAGCAGAATACACGCTCTTATCATGGGGGTAGAACATGGTTTGGGCCAGAACTCGCTGTTAAACCAGAAGAAGCAGAGTCTGAAGCTCTCTCTGTGTGTGTGTGTGTGTGTGTGTGTGTGTGTGTGTGTTTCAGGCGGTGCGGTTCGCGCAGACAGCAGCAGCTCCTGCAGCTCAGCCCAGGATCAAGAAGTTCCAGATTTATCGCTGGGATCCAGACACAGTCGGAGACAAACCTCGCATGCAGACATACGAGATCGACCTGAACACGTGAGTGGAGCTGCAGGCGTCTGTTCAGGAGTGTCTGAGTCTGAGGCTGCGTTCACACCTGTGAATGGATTCAGTTGTTCTGAAACAGAGATTATAATTGTTACAGTGTTGCTCTTTGCTCTTGGAGCGGTTCACTTTCACACTGCAAAGTTTCTAATCGGACCTAAAGAGCTAAAACAAGTCACGTGCGAGTAAACTCTCCTCACATTGGTCAGAGTGTCAGGGTTTATTTTGCAGAGTCCCGCTCAGCTGTCAGGAGAGGTGGTGGTTTGGTGGTGATTGACAGGGTGCACGCGACGTGTCTGAGGAGAGATGCGGTGGGGAGGGTGAGAAGGGTGCGCGACGATGCCTATTTGAGGACCGGGAGAGAGACGCGAGATTACCGGGAGATCATCACTCGTTTGTGGGCATCCGGAGACTCGCGAAACTTCCCGCCCTACTCATAATTCTCTCTTCATATAGCTGTAAGCCTATTACATATCCATAACACACTGTGATATAACCGCACTCGGATCTGATCGCTTTCTCACTGTAATTGATCCGCTCCAGGGTTCGATTCAATCGAGCCGAGACCACCTCACTCAAGCGATCTGAGAGCGATTACTTTGGCGCGGAACAGAGCGTGATTGCCCTGTTCACATATGCCAAACAAACCGCGCTAACTGGGCAAACGAGACACATTTAGGTGTGAAAGCACCCTGAGTCTGAGAGTCTGAATCTGAGGGTCTGTGGTTTGAGTCTGAGGGTCTGTAGTTACTGTAGTGTGTGTCTGTTAGGTGTGGGCCGATGGTTCTGGATGCACTCATCAAGATCAAGAATGAGATGGACAGCACACTGACCTTCCGGCGCTCCTGCAGAGAGGGTAAGCAGCGTTCGAGTGTGTGTGTGTGTGAGTGTTTGTGTGTGTGTGTGTGTAAGTAAGCAGTGTTGGAGTGTGAGTGTGTGTGTGTGTGTGAGTGTGTGTGAGTGTTTGTGTGTGTGTGTGTGTAAGCAGTGTTGGAGTGTGAGTGTGTGTGTGTGTGTGTAAGTAAGCAGTGTTGGAGTGTGAGTGTGTGTGTGTGTGAGTGTTAGTGTGTGTGTGTGTGTAAGCAGTGTTGGAGTGTGAGTGTGTGTGTGTGTGTGTGTAAGCAGTGTTGGAGTGTGTGTGTGTGTGTGTGTGTGTGTGTGTGTGTGTGTGTGTGTGTGTGTGTGTGTGTGTGTGTGTGTGTAAGTAAGCAGTGTTCAAGTGTGTGTGTGTGTGTGTGTGTAAGTAAGCAGTGTTGGAGTGTGAGTGTGTGTGTGTGTGAGTGTTAGTGTGTGTGTGTGTGTAAGCAGTGTTGGAGTGTGAGTGTGTGTGTGTGTGTGTGTAAGCAGTGTTGGAGTGTGTGTGTGTGTGTGTGTGAGTGTGTGTGTGTGTGTGAGTGTGTGTGTGTGTGTGTAAGTAAGCAGTGTTGGAGTGTGTCGCTCTGATCAGCGTGTGTTGTGCTCCTCAGGCATCTGTGGCTCGTGTGCTATGAACATCAACGGTGGAAACACATTGGCGTGTTTGAATAAGATCGACACCAACACCAGCAAGGTGACCAAGATCTACCCGCTGCCGCACATGTATGTGGTGAAGGACCTGGTGCCCGTGAGTACAATAACACACGTTTCTGACCCGAGTTTCTTCATCGTCAGTATTATTGAGCAATAAGACCCCTGAGCAGAGTAATCCTGGTTAATAACACACCGCTCTGCCCCCTGCAGGACATGAGCAACTTCTACGCCCAGTATAAATCCATCGAGCCCTACCTGAAGAAGAAGGACGAGTCCCAGCAGGGGAAGCAGCAGTACCTGCAGAGCGTGGAGGACCGCCAGAAACTGGTACAACACACGCACACACACACACACATGCACACGGGCATCATAGCTGTGGTTCCATCAGCCTGGGGCAGAAACAGCTGAAGGAAACGCCAACTTTAGAATAAAAGTCCCTGAATCTACAGATAAATAATTGGGCTTTCTTGAGAATGCTTGAAGACACAGTTCACCCAATAATGACTTCATAAAATAATGAGTTTCTCTCTTCTGTTGAACACAAAAGAAGATATTTAGAAGAATGGTTGAAACCTGTACCCACTGACCTCCACAGTATTAGTTCGCCTACTATGGAAGTGGATGGTTACAGGTTTTCAGCAGTCTTCAAAATATCAACAGAAGACAGACACTAATAAGGGCTGAACATCACTTGAGGCAGAGTAAATGATGAGTAAACTGTAGAGTAAACGGCACCTGTAATGTGAATGATGAGAGACGGAGAAACTCCAGTACACTCGCCTTGTTTACTGTTGGTTGCTAGGTTACCAATACTACAGTCAGCCCCTCTAACAGTGATGGAAACACAGCTAACTCGCATCTGGGACTTGATGTTGGTATGGAAACCTGGCTAATACTGTGTGTGTGTGTGTGTGTGTGTGTGTGTGTGTGTGTGTGTGTGTGTCAGGACGGCCTGTACGAGTGTATCCTGTGCGCCTGCTGCAGCACCAGCTGTCCGAGTTACTGGTGGAACGCAGACAAGTATCTGGGTCCAGCCGTCCTCATGCAGGTGAGACGCAGCACTGAGCAGTTCAGTATATCAGGATCAGATAACTAACGCTAGCATCACGCTATTGAGCTAATCTGCTGATAGAATGACGGTAACGGCTGTATTAACTCCATACACTGAATATCCGACACGCAGGACACTTCTGATCACGGTGTCTTTACAGTGTCCTGCAGCTCTGAATGAAAAACAACCAAGAGGAGAGGTGTGTTTTAAAATGTGTGTGTGTGTGTGTGTGTGTGTGTGTGTGTGTGTGTTATTCGAGGCGTACCGCTGGATGATCGACTCTCGGGATGATTTCACTGAGGACAGACTGTCCAAGCTGCAGGACCCGTTCTCTCTGTACCGCTGCCACACCATCATGAACTGCACCAGGACCTGCCCCAAGGTAAAGCTCAGCGCTGCAGCACGCCTGTGTGTGTTTTAACTAAAGTAAGCTCTAGATCAGCTGAACCACAGGCTTTTAATGAACACTTTCCAGCTCTTCAAGCCTTCACATGGCAGTATGTAATGTCATATCTCAGTATAGTGCAGTGCTGATGTGCCGATATGAGAGCTTCAGTGAGTCACACTAGCCTGCAGACGTGCTCGAGGCTAACACACTGACACTAGCCTCTATAACACGCTGAGGCCTATGTGAAGTGTTCTGATGGGGTTTGTGGTCCGGCAGGGGCTGAATCCAGGAAAAGCCATCGCTGAGATCAAGAAGATGATGGTGACGTATAAGCAGAAGGACGCGGCGGCGGCGTAAAGCGGCACCTACCCTGATGAAGACTATGTACAGTACTGCCGTCATACAGCACAGAGATCATCCAGAACCACCATCACTCCATTACTGTCAGACTCACTGTGTCTGCTGCTGTATGCTCAATAACACACACACACACACACACACACACACGCACACGCTTCGGGCTGTACTTCTGCTCATACACACATGAGAGAGGCTGCATGCAGAGGTGTAGTGCGCTCTGACGTCTGCTAACTCTGCACCCTCACTCTGGAATATTAATGAAGTGCAGGTGTCGTTATATTTGAGTGTAATTATGAATAAACATATATCAGACTATCAGCAACACACCGCTCTGTTGATCAGTGTCCGACTGCTTCACTCGTGTGTCTTCATTGTGTTGGTATTGCTCTGGGTATATTCATTCACTCATTTTCCTTCAGCTTAGTCTGTTTATTAATCAGGGGTCGCCACAGTGGAATGAACCGCCAACTATTCCAGCATATGTTTTACACAGCAGATGCCTTTCCAGCTGCAACCCATCAATGGGAAACACTCATACACACTCATTCGTCTAGTGTAGTTGATCAGTTCCCCTATAGCGCATGTGTTTGGACTGTGGGGGAAACCCATGCCAAGACAGGGAGAACATGCAAACTCCACACAGAAACACCAACTGACCCAGCTGGGACTCAAACCAGAGAGTGCTGTGAGGCGACAGTGCTACCCACTGCACCACCATGATCCCCTCCAGGTATATTATATTTAGTAAAACATGACGCCGAGAGAGCCGGAATTGACCTAACGACAGATAAACACCATCACATACAGAAAGATTCAAATAAACACATAATTAATGAGTTCTGCACAAGATTCATTCATTTAAAAAAGATTTCAATGGCGCAGCAGGAGTGAAGAGGTTTACTTGCCTTTCTAATATTATTATGTCAGATTAAACGTGACATAAAGCAGTATTTCATATTCAGAAGTTGCATTTGTGAATATCAAAGTAATAATATAAGCAGATTATAGTGTACGCTTCAGATTCAAACAAAAATATCAACTAATTATCTAATAATTATTGATTTTAATATGAATATATTCAACATATTTCAAATGAATGAGGTTTACGCTTGCGCAAATGCACACAAGACTCACAAATGAAGAGTTTCGCTAGCTTTCTCGTTATTATTACTATTTAAGATTAAGAACTATCAATAGGAGCAGCTTTTATTATACAGACTTTCGCATTTGTGATTATCAAACTAATAATATAAGCAGATTATAGAGTACGCTTCAGATTTAACCACATTCATTAAACTTTAGGTGTCTAGAACTGTTTAAGATATTACATAATAATTCGTGATCTCGTAATCCAAATCCAAACACGCATCACATAATACAGAAAATCGACGGCAAATCAGAACACAGCTGAAATGAAAGCAGTTTGGGTTTACACATGATTCATCATTTATATAAAGACTGTACAACTGAACTGTTCTAACAGCTTAATCTCTATATTATGACGACTATTTCAGATACATTCTTTTAAAAACTACTGAAAAAATCTTTTTTTGAAAGTTTGTGAACATCAAATCAATAAAATAAGAAGATTAATAATGTAAACTTTAGCTTGTTAATAATTTTAAGATCCAAAACCAACATGATAATAATAATAATATATTCATAAAACGGTTACATCTGAAGTTAGCGGTTTATCACGTGATCAGTCAACGGTCAATTGGGTCATTTACAAACGAGCTCACAGCACAGTACTGCAGAACAGATTTATGAGAGTTTTATATGGAATATTAGCTGTATAAAAGACACAATAAACAGATATTTACGCTCTTTGGAGAACGGCGGACGGATATGCACATCTCTGTCAGCGGGGCTGAGCGTGCGGTGGGCGGAGTCAGAGGCGGGGCGACGCTGAAACTTCGGAGCCGCTGAGTTTGGAGCATCAGTCGAGCAACAGAGGACTGAGTCAGAGGTGAGAGACCCATTCCTCATATTATCATCAGAACATTCATGTAAACATTAGAGGAGGCGTGTGTGTGCGTGCGTGTGTGTGTGTGTGTGTGTGTGTGTGTGTGTTAGCCTGCATGTCGCTACACTGCTGGGTTCTCAGAGCTGCGACTGAAGCGCTTAATGAGTTCACATTCCTCTGAGGTGCAGAGATGAGGAGAGTTTCCTGCAGAAAGACAACACAGAGTGAACAAAGACTTGTGTTTTAACGAGACAGATGAGAGTTAATGAAGAGAGCAGGAGTGTGTGTGTGTGTGTGTTTGTGTGTGTGTGTGTGTGTGGGAGAGTGTGTTGGGGGAGGGTCTAAAGGGGGTTTAATGACTCCCAGATGTGAGGTACAGCATATGCTACAACACACACACACACACACACACACAGACACACACACAGACACACACACGCTGAGGAATGTCTACACACACACAGACTGTATTTACATTGAGTGTGTGTGTTCTGTTAAACAGATCAATGTCTGCATGACTATTAATGGTTTGATATTACAAGCTAAAGAAATATGTCTTGAATGAGTGTGTGTGTGTGTGTGTGTGTTTGTGTGTGTGTGTGTGTTCGTCTCACCAGGAGGTCAGAAAACGAGAGAGAGAGAGAGACAGAAGAGGAGAAGGGAAATGAAGAGTGCAGAAAAGTCTTCTAGGAAGTGAAGCGAGAGACAGACAGGAATGTGTGTGTGTGTGTGTGTGTGTGTGTGTGTGTGGCGCTGGAGGGTCGGTTCTGAGAAAAGAAGAAAAAAAAAACAGCACAATAGAGGAGTGCAGGAGTCTCAGGGGCCGCGACAGGGCGCACAGACGGATAGACAGACAGAAAGATAGATAGAGAGACAGACGGATGGACAGACAGACAGACAGACTGACAGACAGACAGATGGACTGACAGACAGATAAACAGACAGATGGACAGAGACAGATGGACAGACAGATAGACGGACAGACAGACAGATGGACAGATGGACAGGCAGACGGACAGACAGACAGACAGACGGACAGACAGCAGTTCTCTGCAGCAGTATGGTTGTTGGGAGGTTTCCTCTACATCTCTGTGTAGTTTCACCACTGTTGAGTCATTCAGCTGATCTCCCGGTCTGGCAGGAGCAGTTTTAGCTTAGCTTAGCGTAGATCATTAAATCAGATTAGACCGTTAGCATCTCGCTCCCTCCAATAAAAGAAAGCGTTTGGGTCATTTTGCTATTTGGAGCGTGACTCTGCTGAGGGGTCATCGTCTAGAGACACTGACGGAAGATGGAGAGCGCTTATTGACCACTGGACTGACATGGCTGGAGCTGTGTGCATGTGCATGCTGTCTCTGTATTGGAGCCTCTAGATTAGAGATATGCTGAAGACGAACACACTGACACACACACATCCAGAACACTGTAGTTTAACCTGAACACGGCCTGCAATCAGCCTCACTGAAGACGAGCAGCAGTGAAGGACAATCTGTTTGTTTCCACAGACACCATGAGACTCTGTTACCTGCTTCTGCTGTCACTGCCAGGTGAGACGCACACACATGCACATACACACACAAACACACACACACACACACACACACAAGCGCACACACACATACACACGAACACACACACATGCACATACACACACAAACACACACACACGCACACACACACACACACACACAAGCGCACACACACATACACACACACACACACACAGACACACACGCACGCACCTTGACAGTCTGCTGTGTTTCTGCAGGTCTGCTGGCTCAGGTGCAGAACTATGATGAGGATTATACAGACATCTTCGGTGAGTGTGTGTGAGAGTGTGTGTGTGTGTGAGTGTGTGTATCTGCACTCGAGTTTCTCTGCTGTCCGTCACACACTAAACACACATCGCCTGTGCTTCATGCCCACAGGTAACAGCAACAACTACGACAACCCCTTCTTCTGTAAGTGACAGCAGCGGCGCATCTCTTCAGCGGCAGACGGCCTCCAGCTGAACGTGTGTGTTAATAATCTTATATTTACCACAGCTGTTGTGTTTCTCATCCCCAGACCAGCAGCAGATATTACAGACGCAGACGTCAGGGCCTGGACAGAACGGTGCGCTTCTCACTCAGCACCTCCTGCTTTATTATATATATTTACCTTCATATTTATGGTTTATTTTTATCAATGTGGTGTTTTTAATTCCAGCGCTGGATGGACAGACAGAGCCGACTGAACCTGGACCGCTGGGTAAGAGAGTAACGGGGTCACTGAGCCTGGACATCCAGCAGTGTTTATATACTTCATTATTCTGGCGGAAACTCAAAATTCTTCTTCTGAGATTCATTTTCTGACTGCTACTCCTCCCACAGCCTCACGTCTACAGTCAGCAGACTTGGCACGGTCATTCGGCCTGCTCTGACCTGGCCGGCTATGTCTTTTCAGACCGATCAGACGTTCGCTTTTCCTAAAAACGACAATCGTAAAGCCAATAAACTTAAAAGGGAAAGTTCACACATATCTAAATCTACTCGCCGCTAGTGGTTGCAAAGCTTTGAGCTTCTGTTAAACAGTAAAGAAGATATTTTAAAGAACGCTGAAAACCTGTAACCATTGGAAAAACAAAAAACAATGGAAGTCAATAGTTACAGGTTTCCAACATTTTTCTAAATATCTCATTTTGTATTGGAACAGATTTGGAACAAGTAAAAGGAGAGTAAATGATGACAGAATGTTCTTTATTTTGGATGAACTAGCCCTTTAAACTCTCAGAAGCCTTGGGAAGCTTCTGTTGTATGTAATATTTCTAGTCTATGCACCCATCTGTCTGGTTCATCTAGCGGTATGCGCTAAACAAGCTACACAAGAGCTAACAATGTGTTAAAATGCAGGACAAATGTTAGCATCTGGCTCATTTATGCTAACACATTGCTAGCAACATGTTAAAAATAAAAATACCATACTGTTCATGCTAGCCATGGGCTAAATATGTCAACAGTAACACTGGTATGAGCTAGCGAGAGTACATAAAGACGCTTCACTTGATGGCGCAACATTCAGTACAACACGTTAAATCAGGCTTTATCATTTAAAAAGACATCGGCTAAACTCATTGTTTTACTGCAGAAGCTGTGCTTCACGCGACAACATGCTAACTTATGCTAAGTGTTACAACATGCTAATAACATGCTAATTCACTCTAAACATGCTAACAATGTGTTAATTCATGCTTGCCTTGTGCTAAACATTGAAGAAAGTTATGCATAAATACTAGCAGTTATGAACATGTTAGCACTTAGCAGTGTGCTATATTAACATGCTAAGCTATTCTTGACTGTATTTCCTTAAAAACTTTGTTAAACTAAAAATCTTTTGATGAGCTCTTATTATCTAATAACAGTGTATTTCCTGGTATATAATCTGCTGTCTCGCTCCTGATGTGTGTGTGTGTGTGTGTGTATGTGTGTGTGTGTGTGTGTGGGTCAGACTGTCGTGAGGAGCAGTATCCCTGCACTCGGCTCTATTCTGTCCATCAGCCGTGTAAACAGTGTCTGAACAGCATCTGCTTCTACAGGTCAGTGTAAATAAACATGCTGACCTCAACATATCACTATCTTCTGGCCCGCGGAGCATTCGAGTCACAACAAATGTGAATTAAAGGATGTGTGCGAGTAGATTACAACCACAGTCAACTCAACTCCAATGGAGAATCTAGAGCGAGTGACGCGGTGCTTCACGTTTAGTGTGAACTCAGCTTTACTATTGTTTAAATATCGGATATTGACTGTAAACTGCATCTCCCATAATGCATGTTGGCTTTGTGACATCAGTGTTTTCCACATTAGAGCTTAACTAAGCAGGGCTGTGTCTCAAATCGCCCCCTGTACCCTTAACAGTGCACTACCTAAAGGAGTAGCCATTTCTAGTGTCCAAAACCATAGTGGTCGTTCTCAAGTGCACTCACGGCTCTGCTTTGTGTGTGTGTCAGTCTGCGCAGGATGTATGTGATCAATAAGGAGGTGTGTGTGCGGACGGTGTGTGCACATGAGGAGCTCTTGAGAGGTGAGTGTGTGTGTGTGAGTACTGTTATGGTGTATCGAGCACACACTAAACTGACCTGTCTCCTGCAGCGGATCTGTGTCGTGACCAGTTCCCCCGCTGTGGTGTAATGGCGCACATTGGCCAGTGTGGGGCGATGGGGAGCAACTGCGCCAGGAGTTGTGGATCCTGCTAAACACACACACACATAAACACACACACACACATAAACACACACACACACACACACACACATAAACACACACACACAAAGCCCTGGTACTGCCTTTCAGACACAATACAGCTATAGGACAGAACATCTACACATGTATGCGAACACACACCCTGTACACACGTAACACTAGAACTTCTGTCAGATGTCTGCGACACTAAACCTGATGTGCTAGTCATCAAGTAGCTAATAACCTCACCTATGGCTGCGTCCCAAATCGCCTACTACTCGAGTAGGTACTTTGTTTGAATTTGCTACAGGACCATTAGAAAAGTACCTTCCATATCAATGCAATATCACAGCAATTCGTAACTTTTTGAGTTAGTGGCTAATTCGTACAATCTGTTTAGTACAATTTAGTACGATTTGCAAATCACCCAATGACGGTTGGGGTGCCACGCCCCCTTTTTAAAATCATATTTTCGTATGACTGAACTCGTATGAATTCGCCACTAATCTGACGAAACGTAAAATACTTATCAGGCTGGCCATATAAAATGAATGGAAGTTGGACTTACTACATCGGCTGTTTTTCATGATCACATGACCTCGCATTACTTCAATCGCATTAATTATTGAGCGGCACATTATGCGATCGCACTTTATATTTCAGTATTTGAATCTCAGTAGCGGTCGGTCATCTGGCAACTTCTCGCTTGCTGAATTCAGACACACTACTCCGCTTGCATGCTGTTTTTAGCGTACTATATAGTGTGTTAGTATGTGATTTCGGACGCAGCTAATGTCTTCGTTAAATTAGCTACAGAGGAAACTGAATGTGCAGACATGTTATGCTGGTGTGTGCTACAGCACCTCTAGTGGCCACCTCTGAGAAAGCAGCGGTGTGTGTAATCCAGTGTTTGTGTACCTGCGTGGTGTTTCTGTCCATCAGACTCTTCTTGTTTTCTGGGCTCATGTAAACTGTAATAATCAGAATATTATGGTGCTATTGTATTCGTTACACTGGTGCAGGAGGAAGAGAGATCGTCTGCTCATCGTCCAGTGCTGTTTACTTGTTTATTTTGTCTTACGGTGAGTTTCACTGAACTCAGGTCAGAGGTCAAGACCCACCAGCACTGATCCCTCATCAAGAACCACCGGATGAACTGGGTTCGGCTTCCGTATACTCACCATTTACTGTAATATTAGCGGTTTTTGCAATTTATTAATAAACATTTTTTGTACTGTACATTTAACTAGTGTTGAGCTTTGTTTGTAAAGAACAGACTGACAGCTTTACACATTTACAAGTCATTTTAATGTGTATAAAAGTAACATTACAAAATCATCTCTGATTCACACATAAAGAAAACCACTAGTGAACTAATCATTCAAATATAATGTGTCCGAGTAAAAGCTCTAAAGCATGATGACTATATAGTGTATTTTGTAATAAGTGTAAGCAACTCGCACCGTAATATTATCGCAGACAGTATTAAAACAACATGACTGATCTATTTTGCCGTTAGTGAATTGCCGCCAATAATGCTGTCAGTTGGAGTCCGTTATTTTAAATGTATGCGCGCGCTGCGGGGGTTTAAAAGCGCGCGGCCGCCGCGTCGGAACTCTGTCAAACCTTTCAAACAATCAACACGACATCTGAACAAACCCGTTTCTCATCTGCTGAGTAAACAATCCTACATCAACATTCGCTTAAGTGTGAGTAAACTATGGTAAACAGCAGTATGCGTGACAGACGGTAAACAGGTTCACGACGCGTTTCACTATCTATTAAGAGTAGTTAGTGAGTATTAAAACACTAATGCTATATAAATATTACAGTGAAATATTCAAGTGTGTGTCGGTGTTGAAGATCATTCATAACACATGAACACGTCACATTACAGTGATGCAAACAGGATTACAGTAGGGTCATATTAGGAATAATCTGTGCTTAATTACAGGCCTGTAGTCAGCCTAATGAAGGGGTGGTTCTTTTCACAAGAAGTGCACTTTTTTTGCAGGTATTCACCTGATTTTCCATTTAACAGTGCATTTTAAGCATTATTTGTGTCTGCATTAGCTTGTTGGATGCTCATCATAACCACACTTTTTACCAAAAACATTTGCTAAAGATTTAGAATAAAGCAATGTGAAAAAAACCTTTATTTATACTTATTATTTTAAAGATACAAATTCAGTATCATTAGAAAAAAGAAATCTGTAAAAGTTTTAATTAAAAACGGTTTAGTCTATTGTCAAAACGGCCAGCACATTCGACTGTCCTCCGTCAGATCTTTTCCATGTTAATAATAATAAAATAAAACATAACAATAATAACGTAGAGCTTCCCAATTTTCCAGCATCTCTCGTAAAGAGTAAATTCGTAGATGACAATAGCCAAATTGAGTTAAATGAACTTTAATAATCTTCAGAATTAACTCTTGGTGCTTTTTATTAGTCATTTTACTTTTAATAATAATGTCCCAGATTTAGAATAAGTTACTTGTAAAATGCCTTTCCTATTTATCAGCAATACAGTCGCTCAGTAGTGAGAGATGACTTCAGTTCCGTCAGATTTCCATCTTAAAGCTTCTTCGATGGGTTACTTTCCGTATTTATGATGGCATAAGACAAATGAGCTCATGTATGGGACAAATTCTGGACCTTTGTCAGTGGAGGATGGGTCTTCCGAACCACTTGAACCACCCCTGGCTACAGGCCTGAATCAGCATTGTAATAATCTCTGTAAAAAAGTCTTGGCCCTTAAAATATCCAACATTAATATCTGTTTCAGTGAGAATATAAATACTCAGAAAATATCAAACTCATGAAGCTTTAAAAGCAGACCCGCTGAGCAAGACGGAATGTTCATTAATCTCTTCACATTAACTGCGCTTCTGTTCTAAAAACTACACTACCCATAATGCTGTGCGGAAACGCATAGCCAGTGAGCTCCCTAAATACTGAAGTGTGTGTACACTAGTGGCGTAATGGATCACAGAGCTCACGGTTCGTCACCATATCAGTTTCAGATCAGCCAATAAGAGGAGACGAATATAATTAGCTTTCCCTCTCTTACAGAAACAGCACTGCACGACTTTAACAAACAGACCTGAGACAGCTTAATTTCATTACAAATAAAACTGAAATAATCAGCTGAATAAAATAAACTGTGAAATATTGAGTGCTGTGGAAGATTCCCTGTTACTGAGTGCTCAATGTGCAGCTCAGACGTTTCATTTCTACAAGCCATGATTACTGTAGTCTGATCGTCAATAAATGCTCCAGTTCTTCATCTTTCATCGCTACATGCTCATTCTTGAGGAATTATTCAGCGCTGTATTTCTGGCTGGTTGTCGCCACCTACTGGTGAAATGCTGTAATGCTGCCTACGCTTTCATGTCCGAGCGTGGTTGAGGCTGCAGTGTGTGATTGTGTTCTGGAGCGTGTGCTGTTGTGCTGGTTGAAAGTCTCTCCACAGTCCAGTGATGACTGGATGATCTAAATGTGTTCATCTGCTCTACCTGTAAACTGTATTAATCCGCGGGTCACGCGTGTCCTGAACCGTGATGCTGTGATCTGTTCGAGATTACAGGCAGTTCTCTGCTTTATTTGTGCACATCCTGGCATTTCAGTTCAGCTGTTCCATTCATTCCACAAACAGGTGGACGAGAGACGCTGGCAGTGCATCATGGGACAGTAGGATGTCTAGTTGGTCTGATTATCATAAACATTCGTGTTTCAGATCAACACAGGTACATCTGCTTGTAGCATGCTGGGTAAGTTAAGGATTATAAAGCGTGTTCGTGATCCCTACACTCTAACTGCTGGGCTGTGTCAAATACCCCCCACTGGGCTAAACAGTGTGATAAGTTTAATGTTGGCGGGGGTCAGCTGAGGGGCGGGGCCAGCAGAGGGTGTGGTCAGCTGAGAGTGTGGTCAGTGGGGGACAGTGGAGGGTGTGGTCAGCTGAGAGTGTGGTCAGTGGGGGACAGTGGAGGGTGTGGTCAGCTGAGAGTGTGGTCAGTGGGGGACA
>NC_141042.1:360000-377500 GCF_052040795.2 Danio rerio
TGTGTGTGTGTGTGTACCTGCAGCAGTGTGATCTGTGTGTGTGTGTGTGTGTGTGTGTGTACCTGCAGCAGTGTGATCTGTGTGTGTGTGTGTGTGTGTGTGTGTACCTGCAGCAGTGTGATCTGTGTGTGTGTGTGTGTGTGTGTGTGTGTGTGTGTGTGTACCTTCAGCAGTGTGATCTGTGTGTGTGTGTGTGTGTGTGTGTACCTGCAGCAGTGTGATCTGTGTGTGTGTGTGTGTGTGTGTGTACCTGCAGCAGTGTGATCTGTGTGTGTGTGTGTGTGTGTGTGTGTACCTGCAGCAGTGTGATCTGTGTGTGTGTGTGTGTGTGTGTGTACCTGCAGCAGTGTGATCTGTGTGTGTGTGTGTGTGTGTGTGTGTGTGTGTGTACCTGCAGCAGTGTGATCTGTGTGTGTGTGTGTGTGTGTGTGTGTGTGTGTGTGTGTGTACGTGTGTGTGTGTACCTGCAGCAGTGTGATCTGTGTGTGTGTGTGTGTGTGTACCTGCAGCAGTGTGATCTGTGTGTGTGTGTGTGTGTGTGTGTGTACCTGCAGCAGTGTGATCTGTGTGTGTGTGTGTGTGTGTGTGTGTACCTGCAGCAGTGTGATCTGTGTGTGTGTGTGTGTGTGTGTGTGTGTGTGTGTGTACCTTCAGCAGTGTGATCTGTGTGTGTGTGTGTGTGTGTGTGTACCTGCAGCAGTGTGATCTGTGTGTGTGTGTGTGTGTGTGTGTACCTGCAGCAGTGTGATCTGTGTGTGTGTGTGTGTGTGTGTGTGTGTACCTGCAGCAGTGTGATCTGTGTGTGTGTGTGTGTGTGTGTACCTGCAGCATCTGTGTGTGTGTGTGTGTGTGTGTGTACCTGCAGCAGTGTGATCTGTGTGTGTGTGTGTGTGTGTGTGTGTACCTGCAGCAGTGTGATCTGTGTGTGTGTGTGTGTGTGTGTGTGTACCTGCAGCAGTGTGATCTGTGTGTGTGTGTGTGTGTGTGTGTACCTGCAGCAGTGTGATCTGTGTGTGTGTGTGTGTGTGTGTGTGTGTGTGTGTGTGTGTGTGTGTGTACCTGCAGCAGTGTGATCTGTGTGTGTGTGTGTGTGTGTGTGTGTGTGTGTGTGTACCTGCAGCAGTGTGATCTGTGTGTGTGTGTGTGTGTGTGTGTGTGTGTACGTGTGTGTGTGTACCTGCAGCAGTGTGATCTGTGTGTGTGTGTGTGTGTGTACCTGCAGCAGTGTGATCTGTGTGTGTGTGTGTGTGTGTGTGTGTACCTGCAGCAGTGTGATCTGTGTGTGTGTGTGTGTGTGTGTGTGTACCTGCAGCAGTGTGATCTGTGTGTGTGTGTGTGTGTGTGTGTGTGTGTGTGTGTACCTTCAGCAGTGTGATCTGTGTGTGTGTGTGTGTGTGTGTGTACCTGCAGCAGTGTGATCTGTGTGTGTGTGTGTGTGTGTGTGTACCTGCAGCAGTGTGATCTGTGTGTGTGTGTGTGTGTGTGTGTGTGTACCTGCAGCAGTGTGATCTGTGTGTGTGTGTGTGTGTGTGTACCTGCAGCATCTGTGTGTGTGTGTGTGTGTGTGTGTACCTGCAGCAGTGTGATCTGTGTGTGTGTGTGTGTGTGTGTGTGTACCTGCAGCAGTGTGATCTGTGTGTGTGTGTGTGTGTGTGTGTGTACCTGCAGCAGTGTGATCTGTGTGTGTGTGTGTGTGTGTGTGTACCTGCAGCAGTGTGATCTGTGTGTGTGTGTGTGTGTGTGTGTGTGTGTGTGTGTGTGTGTGTGTGTGTGTGTGTGTGTGTGTGTGTGTGTGTGTGTACCTGCAGCAGTGTGATCTGTGTGTGTGTGTGTGTGTGTGTACCTGCAGCATCTGTGTGTGTGTGTGTGTGTGTGTGTACCTGCAGCAGTGTGATCTGTGTGTGTGTGTGTGTGTGTGTGTGTACCTGCAGCAGTGTGATCTGTGTGTGTGTGTGTGTGTGTGTGTGTACCTGCAGCAGTGTGATCTGTGTGTGTGTGTGTGTGTGTGTGTACCTGCAGCAGTGTGATCTGTGTGTGTGTGTGTGTGTGTGTGTGTGTGTGTGTGTGTGTGTGTGTGTGTGTGTGTGTGTGTGTGTGTGTGTGTGTGTACCTGCAGCAGTGTGATCTGTGTGTGTGCGTCCTGCAGCTCCTGCTCTGTGCTGTTGAGTGATCGGTCCAGGCGAGTCTTCTCCACACTCAGACGAACACTGCTCTCCTCCGTCTGCAGCTTCTGACGCTCCACCTGCACACACACACACACACACACACACACACACACACACACACCTCAGAACACTGATGGATAACAGACGGTTAACAAAGAGACGACGGACACACAATTGACAGACAGATGGATAACAGACAGAGAGCATACAGACGACAGACTAATGACAAACAGAAAGACAAAAATGGCAAGACAGATGGATAGACAGACAAACAGACAGACAACAGATGGAAAGAGAGACGGTGAGACAGACCAACAACAGATGGATGACAGACAACTGACAACATATGGATGACAGACAGATTAACAGACAGACGACAGATAGAATGATAGACAACACGTGGAGAACAGACAGACAACAGACAGACAGATAACTGACATGCAGAGAACAGACGAACAACAGACTGACAACAGACAGACAGACAGGCAAATAACAGAGACAGACAATGGACAACAGACAGACAGACTACAGACAGATAACAGATTGACAGACAGAGAGAGACAGACAGGTGTGTGTGTGTGTGTGTGTGTGTGTGTGACCTTGTCCAGTGTGCTCCTGAGCGCCGCCCTGTCTTTCTCCATCCTCACAGCCTGTCTCTCTGCATCCCTCTTCTCGGTCTCCAGCAGGGCGACAGCTCTCTGAAGACTGCGCAGACGCTCCTCAGCAGCCGACCTGTCTGTCTGCGCAGCCTGGAGACCGAGCTGAGCCGCGGCCAGAGTCTCGGAGCGCACACGCAGAGCCTGACGACAGCAGGAGAGATCAGTACTGTCACTAATCAACACATGAAGGAACATGAGGAACTACTGCAGCTAGCCCAGAGTTACGCCAGCGCTGCCACAGCTGTAAGAGACACGGAGGACACGAGCAGCGCTTCCCCCTTCAGAGTTCTCAGTTCTCCAGTCGAGCTCGAGTGCCGGACGGGAGTTTGAGCGGTCTGAATGTAGTGCAGTTATTTGCTGCGCAGGGTTGGAGGAGCTGTTCTGCTCTAGTTGTGTGTGGTGCTGTGATCGCCTCACCTGCTGTGTGCTGTGCAGCTGCGTCTCCAGATCTGCTCTGCTCTGCTGGCTCTGCTTCAGCTCCGTCTGCAGCGTCTGCACGCGCTCAGTGAGGGAGTCTGTACTGCGCTTCCCGTCTGCAGCAGAGGCTCTGAGTGCATCTACACGCTCCTGCAACACACACACACAGACACACACACAACAGAGGATACACACCTGATGCTCAGCTGAATGAGTGCGTGTGTGTGCCTATCTGTCGGTCCGACCAGTTGTCTGTCCATCTGTCTCACTGTTCGTCTGCGGTCCATCTGACCATCTATCATCCATCTGTGTCTGTCCGACTGTCTCTCAGTTATTTGTCTGTCTGTCTGACCATCCGCCTGTCTGTCTGTCTGTCTGTCCGACCGTCCATCTGCTCGTGTGTCAACTATCCGTCTGTTCATCGGTCTGTCCATCGGTCTGTCTGTCTGACCGACTGTCTGAATTTTCCGTCTGTCGAGCATCTGTCTGACTACCTGTCTGTCCACCTGTCTTGACTGTTCATCTGTTCGTTTGTCACCCATCTGATTGTCCATCTCTCTGTCCGCCTGTCTGTTTGTCCATCTGTCTAACTGACCGTCCGTCTGTCCGTCAACTGTCTGTCTAACCATCCATCTGTTCGTCCGTCTGTCTGTCTGTCTGTCTGACGGTCCATCTGTTAGTCTGTCCACCATCTGACTGTTTCATCTGTCTGTTCGTCCATCTCTCTAACCATCCATCTGTCGTCTGTCTGTTGGACCTGTCTGTCTGACCATCTGTCAACCGTCTCTCCATCAACCATCTGTGTGAGCGTCCGTCTGTCTGACCATCTGTTGACTGTATGTCGGTCGGTTCATTGACCATCTGTCTGATCGTCTGTCTGTCTGACCTGCAGCTGTCTGCGCTCTCCCTCCGCCTGGCTCAGGCTCTTCTGCAGTGCAGTGAGACGGCTGTGGGTGGCGCTGTGAGCGTCTGTGGCCTCCTGCAGGCTGTGAGAGAGAGACAGCACTCGCTCCTGCAGCAGACGCTCCCCATCCTGAGCTTTAGACAGCTGCAGAGTCAGACGCTCCTGCTCCCGCTGCAGACAGGAGACGCGCAGCTCCGCCTCCGACACCTCACGCACACACACACAGACGCACACACACACACACAGTAAATAAATCAGTGGTCATTACAGCTTGTATTGGGGTGATCATGGTTAGCTGTGGTCATTATAGCGTCCATGTGCAAAGTGAGCAGTGTAATCTTCCCTCACCTGTTTGGTGGCGCTGTCGAGTTTCTGGTGTGCCGTCTGAATCTCCGCCTCCTTCTCAGCCAGACTCCGTCTGATTCGCTGCAGCTCTCCCTCTAGACTCCTCCTCCCCAGCTCCACCCGTGTGCCCCGCCCCTCTGCAGCCTCCAGCGCCTCCCGCAGCCGCCGCCGCTCCGCCTCCAGCCGCGCCTCTCCCGCGCGCAGCTGACTGCACTGCTCCTGCAGGGGGCGACATGTGCTAACATTAGCATAGCAGCTACAATCATACGGCAGTGTTGTGTAAACGGCGTCTGACCTCCACACGCTTGCGCTCGGTGTCGGTGTTTAGCAATAGCCGCTCCAGCTCTGAGATTCGCTCGGTTAGCGCTCGCCGCTCCCGCTCTGCTCTCCGCATACACTCGTCACGCTCCTGCAGCTGCGCTTCAGCCGACGACAGCTTAGCATCCGCTGCACGCTTCTCTACACACACACACACACACACACACACACACACACAGTTGTGTCTAGAAACAGTAGACCTATCTGACATCTCCACGCTCTGTGAAAATCTGCCTGCTTGTCATCATTATTGTTCACATTATATAAACATCCAGCGTGTGCGTCTGCGAGTGTGTGTGCTGATGAACAGTTTGTTTGCTTGTTTGTGTGTGTGTGTGTATATGTGTAACTGTTTCTGAGTGTGTGTTAGTATGCGACTGTGAGATGAGTGTGTGTATGAGTGTTTGTGTGCATGTGTGTGAGAGTGTGCATGTGTGTATGAGTGTGTGAGTATGATTATGTGTTGTGTGTACACATGCAGTTGTGTGTATATGTATGTGAATGCATGTGTGGATGCATGTGTGTTTGTGTGTGTGTATGCATGTGTATTTGCTCAGTGTGTATTTGTATACGTTGTGTGAGTGTGTCATCGTGTGAGTGTGTGTGTTACCCTCTTGGCATTCCTGCAGTGTGTTGTGCAGCTGGGTGAGGCGCTGGTGGGCGGAGTCTCTCTCTCCTGTCACTTCCTGTAACTCCCCCTGCAGTGACCCCAGCTGACCCCTCACCTCGTCCTGTGGACGTCACATGATCAATTCATCAAAACCATTGCATGTGTTCAGAGAAAGAAAAAGAAAATCAAGCTGTAGAATGGCCCAGCCAATCACCTGACCTGAACCCAATAGAGAATACAGAAAAAAAGCTCAAATCTGATAGATGAGACCCATATAACCATCGAGATACTATGGAAGCCTGTTCCCGCCACTGAATAATGAAAAGTTTAATTAAATTTTAAAAATTATTAAGTCAGAATTGTGATATATAAAGTCGCAATTCTGAGTTATATAGTCGCAATTCTGAGTTATAAAGTCGCAATTCTGAGTTATATAACTGCAATTCAGAGTAATAAAGTCGCAATTCTGATTTGTATAGTCGCAATTCAGAGTAATAAAGTCGCAATTCTGAGTTATATAGTCGCAATTCAGAGTAATAAAGTCGCAATTCAGAGTAATAAAGTCGCAATTCTGAGTTATATAGTCGCAATTCAGAGTAATAAAGTCGCAATTCAGAGTAATAAAGTCGCAATTCTGAGTTATATAGTCGCAATTAAGAGTAATGAAGTCGCAATTCTGAGTTATAGTCGTAATTCTGAGTTATATAGTTGCAATAGTTGCAAATGACTATATAACTCTGAATTGCGACTTTATTACTCTGAATTGCGACTATATAACTCAGAATTGCAACTATATAACTCAGAATTGCGACTATATAACTTAGAATTGCGTAATAAAGTCGCAAATCTGAGTTATATAGTCGCAATTCTGAGTTATATAGTTGCAATTCTGAGTTATATAGTCGCAATTCAGAGTACTAAAGTCGCAAATCTGAGTTATATAGTCGCAATTCTGAGTTATATAGTTGCAATTCTGAGTTATATAGTTGCAATTCTGACTTATATAGTCGCAATTCAGAGTAATAAAGTCGCAATTCTGAGTTATATAGTCGCAATTCTGAGTTATAAAGTCGCAATTATGAGTTATATAATTGCAATTCAGAGTAATAAAGTCGCAATTCTGATTTGTATAGTCGCAATTCAGAGTAATAAAGTCGCAATTCTGACTTATATAGTCGCAATTCAGAGTAATAAAGTCGCAATTCTGAGTTATATAGTTGCAATTCTGAGTTATAAAGTCGCAATTCAGAGTAATAAAGTCGCAATTCAGAGTAATAAAGTCGCAATTCTGAGTTATATAGTCGCAATTCTGAGTTATATAGTTGCAATTCTGAGTTATATAGTTGCAATTCTGAGTTATAAAGTCGCAATTCAGAGTAATAAAGTCGCAATTCTGAGTTATATAGTCGCAATTCTGAGTTATATAGTCGCAATTCTGAGTTATATAGTTGCAATTCTGAGTTATATAGTTGCAATTCTGAGTTATAAAGTCGCAATTCAGAGTAATAAAGTCGCAATTCTGAGTTATATAGTCGCAATTCTGAGTTATATAGTTGCAATTCTGAGTTATATAGTTGCAATTCTGAGTTATAAAGTCGCAATTCAGAGTAATAAAGTCGCAATTCTGAGTTATATAGTCGCAATTCTGAGTTATATAGTCGCAATTCTGAGTAATAAAGTCGCAATTCTGAGTTATATAATTGCAATTCAGAGTAATAAAGTCGCAATTCTGATTTGTATAGTCGCAATTCAGAGTAATAAAGTCGCAATTCTGAGTTATATAGTCGCAATTCAGAGTAATAAAGTCGCAATTCAGAGTAATAAAGTCGCAATTCTGAGTTATATAGTCGCAATTAAGAGTAATGAAGTCGCAATTCTGAGTTATAGTCGTAATTCTGAGTTATATAGTTGCAATAGTTGCAAATGACTATATAACTCTGAATTGCGACTATATAACTCAGAATTGCAACTATATAACTCAGAATTGCGACTATATAACTTAGAATTGCGTAATAAAGTCGCAAATCTGAGTTATATAGTCGCAATTCTGAGTTATATAGTTGCAATTCTGAGTTATATAGTCGCAATTCAGAGTACTAAAGTCGCAAATCTGAGTTATATAGTCGCAATTCTGAGTTATATAGTTGCAATTCTGAGTTATATAGTTGCAATTCTGACTTATATAGTCGCAATTCAGAGTAATAAAGTCGCAATTCTGAGTTATATAGTCGCAATTCTGAGTTATAAAGTCGCAATTATGAGTTATATAATTGCAATTCAGAGTAATAAAGTCGCAATTCTGATTTGTATAGTCGCAATTCAGAGTAATAAAGTCGCAATTCTGAGTTATATAGTTGCAATTTTGAGTTATAAAGTCGCAATTCAGAGTAATAAAGTCGCAATTCAGAGTTATATAGTCGCAATTCTGAGTTATATAGTTGCAATTCTGAGTTATAAAGTCGCAATTCAGAGTAATAAAGTCGCAATTCTGAGTTATATAGTCGCAATTCTGAGTTATATAGTCGCAATTCTGAGTAATAAAGTCGCAATTCAGAGTAATAAAGTCGCAATTCTGAGTTATATAGTCGCAATTCTGAGTTATATAGTCGCAATTCAGAGTAATAAAGTCGCAATTCTGACTTATATAGTCGCAATTCAGAGTAATAAAGTCGCAATTCAGAGTAATAAAGTCGCAATTCTGAGTTATATAGTTGCAATTCTGAGTTATAAAGTCGCAATTCAGAGTAATAAAGTCGCAATTCAGAGTTATATAGTCGCAATTCTGAGTTATATAGTCGCAACTCTGAGTAATAAAGTCGCAATTCAGAGTAATAAAGTCGCAATTCTGAGTTATATAGTCGCAATTCTGAGTAATAAAGTCGCAATTCAGAGTAATAAAGTCGCAATTCTGAGTTATAAAGTCGTAATTCTGAGTTATAAAAGTTGCGATTCTGAGTTATAAGTTGCAATTGCGACTATATAAGTCTTAATTGCGACTTCATAACTCAGAATTCTGTCTTCAGTCTGAGAAACACATCTGAGCAGTGCATGAGGCTTCATTCTCCATATGAGGGGCGTCTCTGAGCTGCCTCTTTCAGATTAGTTTTGTTTTGTGCTTATGTTCGTATTGTTTCTGCTTCAGTTCCACATCAGCAGCCCCTTTACAAATATTATTCCCAGGGAAAAACATGACCGTGTGTTCAATACTTATTCCCCGCTGTATATGAGTGTGTGAGGCGTGTGATCGGTCACCCGTTCCCTCTGTGCCTCCCGCAGCTCCAGCAGGAACTCCCTCAGGCGGCTGCGCAGCTCCTGCGGCTCCAGGTCGGGCAGGGCGACGGGCAGCGGGGCATCACTGCGCTCTGGAGACAGCGGCCGCAGCATCATGGAGCTATCAGGAGACACGTGATTGGCCACATCTGATGGAGGAAGCAGAGAGCGTGAGACTGGAAGACGGCTTTCACTGATCGGGTTTTTAAAGAAAGTACCCGCTCTGACCCTTAGGTGGCGATAGTGAGCAGCGCAGCGGAGACACGCTCCGATGGCGAGACATCATCCCTGAGGTCAAAGAGGAAGGGGAGGAGCCTGTGGGACTCCGCCCTCTGCTGCTGCTCCGCCCACTGGCGCCGATGCCTAGCGTACGAGTGAGCGTCGACTGCAGACTGGAAAGGCGGAACTCCAGGTCACGACGCCCCGCCTCCGCTCGTGAAAGCTCCGCCTCCGTGGCTGCCAGTCGACCCTGCGCCGCACTGAGCTCCAGCTGCACCTGTGCAGCCGCGTCTGCAGCCGTCTGTGAGCGCACGCTCAGCTTACACACCTCGTCCTGGAGCTTCTGCTGCGCGCCGCTAGCCTCCTGTAGCTGTGACGCTAGCTCACGCTCACGACTGCGCAAACACGCCTCGCTCTCGGCCAGACGCCGCTGCAGGAGCGACAGCTACACGCACACACACACACACACTCACGAGAGTGAGGACGTGCAAATATCACAGCAATACAAGCACATCTGGTGTTAGCTTCAGCTAGTTTTGTGTGTGTGTGTCTGACTGACCTCTTTCTGCAGTGTGTGTGTGGCGGCGTCTGCGTCTGCGAGTTTCTGCTTTACTGTGATCAGCTCTCGACTGCACTGCTGCTGCTTCTGCTGCTCCACACACACACGCGCCTGGAGATCCCCGCACTGCTGCTGCTGCTGCACACACTCACTGTCCAGAGCCTTCAGCTGCGCACACACACACACACACACACACACGCACACACACACACACACACACACACGACTAAAGATCACTGCACTGCTGCTGCACACACACACACACACACACACACACACAGGCAGACACACACACACACACTCACCTGTCTGCGCAGCTCCTGCATCTCCCTACGGGCCTCCAGTCTGGACTTCTCCACCTCCCGCAGGCAGCTGCGCAGCTCCGACACCTCCGTCTGCGCAGATGACACACACTCCTCCAGCACACACAGCTTCTGCTGCTGCTCCTCACACACACGCTTCACACTGACAGAGGACACACACACACACAAACACACACACACAAATCAATCAAAGGCGCGATTCAGAAGGCCTGTAGATCTGTCCCCCAGTGGTTGAACTCGGTACTGCAGTCCAAATTCAAAACATGGGAGAGGGAATTTCACCTGACACACACACACACACACACACACACACACAGGTTGCCAGATTGACGACACGAACAGAAGCGTGCGACTTCATCTCCTCAGCTGATGTTTATGTTGGTAATATTCGTATTATTCGCTCAGTAACGCCCCTCATGTGTATGTTTATAGCTCAGTTCTGCATCTGCTGCTGCTGTCCTCCAGAGGGCGCATGTTCAGCTGCGTCCGCACACACTGACATTCTTCAATGCTGAAATGAAACACACTGTTTTCCACCATCTGGCAACCCGGAGTGCTGAAATATAACCGAGTGAGCTGCTTATAGAGACAAAGACGTTATGACACGTTGCGCATTATCAAAGCAAAATATCTGACGTTAGCATTGATTTTCAGATGAACAAACATGTACTAGCATGCTTTTTAAATATCTGCATAATAGCACATCACGGCATTTTAGGCGAAAGCTTACATCCAGCACCTTTAATACCTCAGTACGTATATTCTGAATTGCGTGATAATATAGTAATATATGCGTTGAGTCCTCCGTCACCTGATTCTCTCAGTCTCTGCTGCTCTCAGGGCTTCCCTCAACTGGCTGTTTGATTGGTTGAGAGCGTCCCTCTCCTTGGTGACATCACTGAGGGAGCGCCGTAGCTCCGCCTCTTCTCGTTTATGCCCCTCCCCTGCATCTCGTATCTGGCAGAAACGTGTCTCCGCCTCCAGCAGCTCTCGTCTGGCGGCGTCTCGGCTCTCCTCCACGGATGACAGGAGCGCGCGACACTCCTCCAACTGCGGGACCAAAAACACTCATTTAGTTCTGCTGTTTAGGTCACGTGAAATTAAACGTTTATTAGACGTTAGTATCCGTCAGGATATCTATAAAACAGTGAGTAAAATTCACATTCAGGAGATGTAAACTCGATATGAAGTCTGCAGCTCGTCTGACCAATCAAATGCTCTCTAGTAGCTGACATGCCCCACCCCCTTCTTTTCATTGGCTGTTCGTTTGATGAGCTCATCCACTCTCACTGGCAGAGCTGTGAGAAAACTAAACACTATTGGCTGTTTTTCCTAAAGGGGAGGAGCTACTCTATGCCCCGCCCTCTCTTGGTGTTTCAGTTGAGATTACGTCAAGCACTGGATTAAATGATGCACATTTCGGCAGCATGATACAGGTAATGCGTGACCTCTGTGAGTGCGGCGTCGGCTCGCGTCTGCTGGTCTCCGCAGTTCTCCTGCAGTCTGCGCAGCTCTCGGCCGTGTGCAGCCGCGGCGTCCTGCAGCTGACTGCGCAAATCCTGCACTTCAGCCTTCAGAGACGCAACCACAGCCTACACACATACACACACACACACACACACACACACACACACACACTGATTACAGAGTAAATACAGCACTTATGAACCTGCCACAATAGCAAAGTTTCCATCCAGTTTTGAAATTACGTGTGATCCTAAAATACAACATGTGTTAGGTTAATCTTCAGTCTGAGCATCTGCGTTTGGATTGGCTCCTCTGATGATGGCATTTCAGACACAATATTATTGGCCACGCCCCTTTTACCTTTGTTTTGGTATGACTAAGTGATGCACAGACCCGCCCCCTACCCAGCATTCCGTTTTCAGTACTTGAATGAAACTCTCGTCACGTTATATCACAATATGGAGATGGCCATATGTTGACATTATAGAAATAATGCGTATTACGACTCTGGATGGAAAACGTTGTTGTGGTTGTGCGCTGACCCGCTCCTGGTCTTTAAACGCTGCCGTCTCTCGGTTCAGCTTCTCCAGCTCCACTGCTGCAGTACTCAGCTCCGCCTGCAGAGTGCTCAGCTTCTCCGACAGCACCGCCGCCTCCAGGTCTTTTACCGACAGAGCCTGAACACCAGACGTCACAGCATTACATCAGGACATCATTAAAAATACAATATAGCATGTGTTTTTAAGCTTGTCGTTATTCTTTGTTCATAATTTGAGCTAAATGTTTAGGATGCACCCATAGATTAATTATGTGTCGACTCTTTTACAGTGATGTTTAAAATAAACAATAATATGATGAAAATAGATAAAATTGTGTTTTAGGCACGTCATGTGGAGTCTGGTTTGAGGTTAGCATCTGCAGCTAAAACACAACATGATGGAAAATGTCAACCCTGTTACTGTCGTCAACTCCGTTATCGTCAACTCAGTTACTGTAGTCAACTCTGTTATCATCAATTCATTTACCGTCGTCAACTCAGTTACTGTAGTCAACTCCGTTACTGTAGTCAACTCTGTTATCGTCAATTCATTTACCGTCGTCAACTCAGTTACTGTAGTCAACTCTGTTATCGTCAATTCATTTACCGTCGTCAACTCAGTTACTGTAGTCAACTCCGTTACTGTAGTCAACTCTGTTATCGTCAATTCATTTACCGTCGTCAACTCAGTTACTGTAGTCAACTCCGTTACTGTAGTCAACTCTGTTATCGTCAATTCATTTACCGTCGTCAACTCAGTTACTGTAGTCAACTCTGTTATCGTCAATTCATTTACCGTCGTCAACTCAGTTACTGTAGTCAACTCTGTTATCGTCAATTCATTTACCGTCGTCATCTCAGTTACTGTAGTCAACTCCGTTATTGTCAATTCATTTACCGTCGTCAACTCAGTTACTGTAGTCAACTCTGTTATCGTCAACTCAGTTACTGTAGTCAACTCTGTTATCGTCAATTCAGTTACTGTCGTCAACTCAGTTACTGTAGTCAACTCCGTTATCGTCAATTCAGTTACCGTCGTCAACTCAGTTACTGTAGTCAACTCTGTTATTGTCAATTCAGTTACCGTCGTCAACTCAGTTACTGTAGTCAACTCTGTTATCGTCAATTCAGTTACCGTCGTCAACTCAGTTACTGTAGTCAACTCCGTTATCGTCAACTCTGTTACCGTCGTCAACTCAGTTACTGTAGTCAACTCTGTTATCGTCAACTCAGTTACTGTCGTCAACTCAGTTACTGTAGTCAACTCCGTTATCGTCAACTCTGTTACCGTCGTCAACTCAGTTACGTAGTCAGCTGTTACTGTAGTCAACTCTGTTATCGTCAATTCAGTTACTGTAGTCAACTCAGTTATCGTCAATTCAGTTACCGTCGTCAACTCAGTTACTGTAGTCAACTCCGTTATCGTCAACTCTGTTACCGTCGTCAACTCAGTTACGTAGTCAGCTGTTATTGTAGTCAACTCGGTTATCGTCATTATTGTCAATTCTGTTCTAGTCCCTTCTTTTACTGTCATCACTTCTGTTACCATTTAAAAAGTTTAACATTCATTTAAACAACAATTAAATTGAAACAGAATCAAATGTTCCCTGTCACATTTAGCCCTGGACCCAGTCTACTGTGAATGACAGGTTTGTTGTGTACTGGTCCAGTTCAGGAAAATGAATAGAGCAGTTTTGAAATGTAGCTGCTGTTCTGCATGTTAACTCTACACACGAGCTTCCAGCGCGACTCTGACCTGCTGTTTGTCTGTCTCCGCCTGTAGGAGTCTCTGGTCGCAGTCGCGCTGCAGACACCGAAGCTCCTCCTGCAGCCGGTCTCGCTCCTCCTGCAGCCGGCTCCTCTGCTCCTCCTGGTGCTCCTGCAGCCGCCGCAGCGCCCCCTGGTGCTCGGCCTCCAGACTGCAGCGCAGCGCCTCCTGCAGGACTCACAGGGTCAGTCAGACAGCTCAACGCCTCATGATTCCTAACGTTTCATCAGTCAGGTGTCGGCTGACCTTCTGATTGGCCAGCCGCTGCAGCTCCTCCTGGTGGTCAGACAGGGCGGTGCGCTGGGCTCGCTGCGCCTCCTGCTGCACGGCTGACAGCGCATCTTTCAGAGCCTCCTTCTGCTTCTCCATCTCACACACGACCTGCTCTCTTTCAGCACGCAGACGCTTCAGCTCCCCTAAACACACACATTAAAACAAGCAAAATAATCTGCCAATGGGGTAAGCAAATTAATCTTACGTCAAAAGAAAAAACAAGATTAATTTGCTTACCCCATTGGCAGATTATTTTGCTTGTTTTAAGGAAAAGCTCACTTAATTTTGGCATAATATTTCTCAAAACAAGACACTATGTTTTGCTTGTCTAGAAAATGCTTCATGATATAAGAAATGTTAGATATTTAGACTAGAAACAAGACAAAAAATCTAAGCAAGAAAAGCATTTTTTGCAGTGTGTCTGCGTTCAGCTCAACTCTGGTACATCAGTTATAAAACGGCAGATTAATCTGGGAAGCACTAAGAGAAAAGCATGTGACTTGCTACAAGCGATGTCACTTCCTGTGGCAGGAAACTCTGGAAGGCACTGAGGTGTCATTATACTTCTCTCATAATGTTTAGGATTCAACAATAGTAGATCAATGATGTGTCGACTCTGTACTGTCATACTTCACATTTCGCCAACTGTTTTCGTCAACGTCGTTATCGTCGACTCGATTATCGTCAACTGTTATCGTCAACACAGTAACCACCAACTGTTTCTATCAACTTCGTTATCGTCAACTTGATTACCATTAACTGGATTATCGTCAATTTGATTACCGCCCACTGTTTTCGTCAACTCGGTTATCGTCAACTTAATTACCGCCAATTGTTCTCGTTAACTAGGTTACCGTCAACTTGATTACCGTCCACTCAATTATCGTCAACTTGATTACCGTCAGCTGTTTTCGTCAACAAGGTTATCGTCGACTTGATTACCGTCAACTCAATTATCGTCAACTTGATTACCGTCAACTGTTTTTGTCAACTAGGTTATTGTCAACTTGATTACCGTCAGCTGTTTTTGTCAACTCCGTTATCGTCAACTTGATTACCGTCAACTGTTTTTGTCAACTAGGTTATCGTCAACTTGATTACCGTCAGCTGTTTTTGTCAACTCTGTTATCGTCAACTTGATTACCGTCAACTGTTTTTGCAACTTGATTACCGTCAACTGTTTTTGTCAACTCGGTTATCGTCAACTTGATTACCGTCAGCTGTTTTCGTCAACTCGGTTATCGTCAACTTGATTACCGTCAACTGTTTTTGTCAACTAGGTTATCGTCAACTTGATTACCGTCAACTCAGTTATCGTCAACTTGATTACCGTCAACTGTTTTTGTCAACTCGGTTATCGTCAACTTGATTACTGTCAACTGTTTTTGTCAACTTGGTTATCGTCAACTTGATTACTGTCAACTGTTTTTGTCAACTCGGTTATCGTCAACTTGATTACCGTCAACTGTTTTTGTCAACTCGGTTATCGTCAACTGTTTTCGTCAACTCGGTTAACGTCAACTTGATTACCGTCAATTGTTTTTGTCAACTCGGTTATCGTCAACTGTTTTCGTCAACTCGGTTAACGTCAACTTGATTATCGTCAACTGTTTTCATCAACTCGGTTATCTTCAACTTGATTACTGTCAACTGTTTTTGTCAACTCGGTTATCGTCAACTTGATTACCGTCAACTGTTTTTGTCAACTCGGTTATCGTCAACTGTTTTCGTCAACTCGGTTAACGTCAACTTGATTACCGTCAACTGTTTTTGTCAACTCGGTTATCGTCAACTTGATTACTGTCAACTGTTTTTGTCAACTTGGTTATCGTCAACTTGATTACTGTCAACTGTTTTTGTCAACTCGGTTATCGTCAACTTGATTACCGTCAACTGTTTTTGTCAACTCGGTTATCGTCAACTGTTTTCGTCAACTCGGTTAACGTCAACTTGATTACCGTCAACTGTTTTTGTCAACTCGGTTATCGTCAACTGTTTTCGTCAACTCGGTTAACGTCAACTTGATTATCGTCAACTGTTTTCATCAACTCGGTTATCTTCAACTTGATTACTGTCAACTGTTTTTGTCAACTCGGTTATCGTCAACTTGATTACTGTCAACTGTTTTTGTCAACTCGGTTATCGTCAACTTGATTACTGTCAACTGTTTTCGTCAACTCGGTTATCGTCAACTTGATTACTGTCAACTGTTTTTGTCAACTCGGTTATTGTCAACTTGATTACCGTCAACTGTTTTCGTCAACTCGGTTATCATCAACTTGATTACCGACAACTGTTTTCGTCAACTCGGTTATCTTCAACTTGATTACCGTCAACTGTTTTTGTCAACTCGGTTATCGTCAACTTGATTACTGTCAACTGTTTTTGTCAACTCGGTTATCGTCAACTTGATTACCGTCAACTGTTTTCGTCAACTCGGTTATCGTCAACTTGATTACCGTCAACTGTTTTCGTCAACTCGGTTATCATCAACTGTTTTTGTCAACTCGGTTATCGTCAACTGTTTTCGTCAACTCGGTTAACGTCAACTTGATTACCGTCAACTGTTTTTGTCAACTCGGTTATCGTCAACTGTTTTCGTCAACTCGGTTAACGTCAACTTGATTATCGTCAACTGTTTTCATCAACTCGGTTATCTTCAACTTGATTACTGTCAACTGTTTTTGTCAACTCGGTTATCGTCAACTTGATTACTGTCAACTGTTTTTGTCAACTCGGTTATCGTCAACTTGATTACTGTCAACTGTTTTCGTCAACTCGGTTATCGTCAACTTGATTACTGTCAACTGTTTTTGTCAACTCGGTTATTGTCAACTTGATTACCGTCAACTGTTTTCGTCAACTCGGTTATCATCAACTTGATTACCGACAACTGTTTTCGTCAACTCGGTTATCTTCAACTTGATTACCGTCAACTGTTTTTGTCAACTCGGTTATCGTCAACTTGATTACTGTCAACTGTTTTTGTCAACTCGGTTATCGTCAACTTGATTACCGTCAACTGTTTTCGTCAACTCGGTTATCGTCAACTTGATTACCGTCAACTGTTTTCGTCAACTCGGTTATCATCAACTTGATTACCGACAACTGTTTTCATCAACTCGGTTATCGTCAACTTGATTACTGTCAACTGTTTTCGTCAACTTGGTTATCGTCAACTTGATTACTGTCAACTGTTTTTGTCAACTCGGTTATCGTCAACTTGATTACCGTCAACTGTTTTCGTCAACTCGGTTATCTTCAACTTGATTACCGACAACTGTTTTCGTCAACTCGGTTATCTTCAACTTGATTACCGTCAACTGTTTTCGTCAACTCGGTTATCGTCAACTTGATTACCGTCAACTGTTTTCTTCAACTGTTTTCGTCAACTCGGTTATTGTCAACTTGATTACCGTCAACTGTTTTCGTCAACTCGGTTATCGTCAACTTGATTACCGTCAACTGTTTTCGTCAACTCGGTTATCTTCAACTTGATTACTGTCAGCTGTTTTCGTCAACTTGATTACCGCCAATTGTTTCCGTTAACTCGGTTATCGTCAGGAGCTGCAGTTCTCTCTCTCTCCATCTCTCTCGGTCTGCTGTACCTGTGATGGTGTCTGTGCGCAGTCTCAGGCTCTGGTTTTCAGACTCCTGCTGTTCAC